>NC_086319.1:418368087-418620587 GCF_036172605.1 Pelobates fuscus
ACATGTATTGCCATATCCCATCACGCTCGGCCCGCCTGAAGTCTCAATCTGTAAGCTCTTGCCTCCTGTGTTGTCGTTGTTGTGTTTTATAGTTTGCACATGACTATTACTGCGAACAAATTCCAGAAACCAATAGAAAGGGTTATTTGTAGGATTTAATTCTTTACAGTTTATTCCAAAATTAACTTGGGGTTCAGTTGTGACATTTGACGTTGTGCAGTTTAAGGCTACGTTATCGAGCCCTGGTAGGTAAATCCTCTAAGCAGATGGTGTGCACAGTACTGCAGGAATGGACTTCTTTAAGTGTTGGCAAGAGCATTGCAAAGGATTCTGGGCTTCAGTTAGAATAGACATAGCTTCAATGTGGTGCTGCTGCCAGCGTTTACTTGGCGCGGGGGTTTCTGAAGTTACGACCAGCAAACTTAGCCTTATCTCCGAGCTCCTCTTCAATCCTGCGGGAGGAAAGGAAGTGGTGAGTCTGGTACAATGTATGTCAGGAGAGGCTGGCACTAATGCTGTATGTACCTGGTATGGTGTAGCAGTGTGTTAGGTTTGTAGTATTGTTATCTGCACTGTATCTTTGTGTGTGTGCATGGCATGGTGTAGCAGTGTGTTGCTGTCTGCACTGTACCTGTGTATGCATGGCATGGTGTAGCAGTGTGTTGCTGTCTGCACTATCTGTATGCATGGCATGGTGTAGCAGTGTGTTGCTGTCTGCACTATCTGTATGCATGGCATGGTGTAGCAGTGTGTTGCTGTCTGCACTGTATCTGTGTATGCATGGCATAGCAGTGTGTTGCTGTCTGCACTGTACCTGTGTATGCATGGCATGGTGTAGCAGTGTGTTGCTGTCTGCACTGTACCTGTGTATGCATGGCATGGTGTAGCAGTGTGTTGCTGTCTGCACTGTATCTGTGTATGCATGGCATGGTGCAGCAGTGTGTTGCTGTCTGCACTGTATCTGTGTATGCATGGCATGGTGTAGCAGTGTGTTGCTGTCTGCACTATCTGTGTGTTTATTAATGGCATGGTGTAGTGTAGTGTGTAGGATGCACACCTTGCTGTAGTGAAGTTGTTCAGACACTAGATATTCTTACCTCATGAGCTGGTTGTATTTAGAAAGTCTCTCTGACCGACATGGAGCTCCTGTCTTAATCTGTCCAGAAGAGAAATAACATGTGTGAAGAGAACGGAGTGGTGAGCTTAGTCTTTATCATTCCAATGTATCATGTCTTCCCACCGCACTCCCTCTCCTCTCCTCTCCTCGTCAATCAGTTCCTTTTTCCCATTTATTTCCATCCTTGCCCCTTTCTTACCTGTCCAGTACACAGTCCCACCACCAGGTCGGCAATAAATGTGTCTTCAGTCTCTCCAGAACGATGACTCACCATAACCCCCCATCCATTGGACTGAGCCAATTTACACCTGCAGAGATACTCGGTATCACTATATGTACAATTTATATCCACATTTATAAAGTGCCTAACAATGGCACCAATAGTTCCAGGTGGAATCCATCTTCCGTTTTATATACATTACTGATTGTGTGAACATTCACTCGTCAGTACTCCAAAAAAAGAGTATTACTACTGGGTAATCCTGAACGATGGGCACTTGGGTACTGACTAGGAAACATGCTCAAAACAACCGAAGATAATTAGAAGTGTGGCAGCATTGTGCTGTCTATACCAAGAGTACTGTTTGTAAATATTTGGATCTATTTTTCTCTCTGTAACATTTCATTGTGGTGACCGGACCATGAGATTAATGTCCATACGGGTAACTAACTCTACGATGGCTGGCAGGAGGCAGTTATACAGCCACTGGGGAAGTAGGGGTTAGTGCACTAGAGACATCACCAGCGACAGCAGATCAAGTGAGTTAAATGTGAAAAGGGACTAATTTCTATTCAATACATCCAGCTATGCACAGCCTTGAGTACAGCTTCCTTATTGGAGTTGACACAGGGTGACCAAGGTCCACATATTGTACTTACGCCTGGATGGACTCGGTGACTGAGCCAATCTGGTTGACTTTCAGGAGCAGACAATTACATGCTTTCTTTTCCACAGCCTGCTGGATTCTCTTGGGATTGGTGACAGTTAAATCATCTCCAACTATCTGGATATCAACTGTGCTCTGGAAACTCTTCCAAGTTTCCCAGTCATCCTGGTCAAATGGATCTTCAATGGAGACCACTGAAAGGGGAAACACCATCATAATAAAGTACTGTATGGGAGGGTCTGTCTCTCTTGCTCAACATCACTCTATGAGTACTGTGAACAACTTACCTGGGTATGACTTAATGAAGCTCTTATACAGATCTCCCAATTTCTCTCCTGAGATGTAACGAGTTGGGTCATCCGGGGATTTGAAGTCAAGGTCGTATTTGCCATTGCGGTAGAATTCCGAAGCAGCCACGTCCATACCAATGACAATCTTATCAGTGTAGCCAGCTTTCTCGATAGCTGATTTAAGTAGCTCCAAGGCTGTAGATCAGTGTTTTATAGTAGTTATTATTCATTGCCGACTTATATTACAAAAAGAGGCATATGTGAGAGGTAGCAGCAGCAGAGCAACCTTAGGTCAAGATAGGTTTCACTTTTCCCTTTTTATATACATGAATTTACTTGTACAGCAGGTAATATTCCTTTAGTCAACATTCATCCATCTGCGCACTTGATGTTACACCATTTATTATTTATTTAGTCCATGTTTGTATTATTAATATTCTTTCACAATGGCCTCCTTACCTTCATTGTTCTCCAGAATGTTGGGAGCGAATCCACCTTCATCACCGACATTGGTGGCATCCTTTCCATATTTGGCCTTTATGACATTTTTCAGGTTGTGGTAGACCTCTGCTCCAATACGCATTGCCTCCCGGAAAGTAGAGGCCCCTACGGGAAGGATCATGAACTCTTGCATGGCCAGCTTATTCCCTGCGTGTGAACCCCCGTTGATGACATTAAAGGCCTGGTGAGAGACAAATGCCATGAAGATGTTAACATAGGAGACAATACTAGGAGCAAAGGAGAAGGAACAGTGACATAATAAAAAAAGAAAGGAGAGAAAATAGTGACAGAATGAATACGGGGAGGTGAGGGAATAGTGATAGAATGAATAGAGGGAGAGGAGGGAATAGTGATAGAATGAATAGAGGGAGAGGAGGGAATAGTGATAGAATGAATAGAGGGAGGATGGAGGGACAGTAACAGAAAGAGTCGAGGAAGGAGATGGCACCGTTATAGGATAATGTAGGTATATTTAATAGCACTGCTCACAGGGACGGGTAGGATGAGGTCGGGGTTTCCGGCCAGGTCAGCGATGTGACGGTATAAGGGGACACCTTTCTCTGCTGCACCAGCCTTGCACACGGCCAGAGAAACACCCAGGATGGCATTAGCACCAAATTTAGCTGCAGGAGGACAATTAATCAGTGTGAATTTTTCTGCAGAGATACATCAACAAATGCAATATTGCACCTCTCTTCAATTCATGACTGTATCCCGCTCTGCTACTTACACTTATTTTCTGTCCCATCAAGTTCCAGCATCACTTTGTCAATCTTTTCTTGTTCCACAACACTAAGTTTCTAAAACGATAGAGCAGAAGTCAGACATTTATTTATAAACCCACCACCATTTATATTATTATACCTTCATTGATCCTCATACCTTCTCCAGCAAAGCTGGTACAATGGTCTTGTTGATGTGATCCACAGCCTTCAGAACACCTATGAGACATGGCAGATCGCAGGGCGTTAGACCAGAACTTCAGAGTGTCATCAGTTAAATTCCAAGAGATTCACAGATATAACCCTGAATCTGTCTGTCACTAGGTGAACCACATTTAACCTCCCCGGTCTAACAAGAGTTGCTTGACAAAACGATGGTGCAATCCCAATGCCAGTTTAAAATAACGACAGGTCAGAATAGCAGTTTCATCTCTGAAAATACAATATAACCAAGATTCTAGGGCCTTCAGTAGACAGGTGATTGTAAACTAGACAGGTGATTTGTTCAAAATATTCCCTTGCGTTTCATGGGCCCAGAACATGCTTAACCCCTTAAGGACCAAACTTCTGGAATAAAAAGGAATCATGACATGTCACACATGTCATGTGTCCTTAAGGGTTTAAGCAAGTTATGCAGAGAAACTAGAGGGATCAGCTCCACCTCTGAGCTTTGGGAATGTGGAATGTGGTCCAGCCGAGCTAGAGAAACCAACCTCAACTCTCCTCTTACTGCTAATAGCCCAAAATATGTTATCTAGTATTGTTCTAGTTCCAGTGACTCACAGGTCATGACTTACAAATTTCTCCCATCATTGTACCGTTTACCCCAAATCCTGAAATGTTTCATTTTCAGTTAGATAGTTTTATGCTGAACCTGCTCGCCCCTGGCACGGATCCCTATTCCACCAGTGTTGGGACCGCCCAGTTATAAGGCAATTCAGGAATCTCAGACATTGAATGACCCTTTCCTCCTGTCCCTATTTTTCTTCATCATATCATCATATTATGATCTGTCTACAGTGAAAAACATTCAATTTGCTATTTGCATATTGAAAAGAATCTTATCCCTCTTCCTTGGAGACCACATTGGCTCACATCTCATAATATGGACTTCCAAAACAAGCCATCTCTTGTATAACAAACCTGTCCATGAGATCACACAGTTACGCTACCAAATATTCGGCTCCATGCAATGGTCTCACCTTTGCCCAAATATCGGCTCTTGTCTCCATCCCTCAGCTCAAGAGCCTCATATATTCCAGTGGACGCCCCACTAGGCACAGCCGCCCGGAAGAGACCTGGAAGCAAAACGTATGTGTCACATCAAGACACTGAGAATTCCAGTCTACGTGTTACCAGCTGGACATTGACCAACCTTTGCCTGTGTACAGGTCAACCTCTACTGTAGGGTTTCCCCTGGAATCCAGGATCTCCCTGGCGTGGATCTTCTGGATGGACATGGTGCCTATAAGATAGAAAAAACGGTTTTATGGGGTTATTAAGCATCTTTAACCAGGTAAATGGATACACTGGTATACTAGAATATACTAAAGAAGGTAAGGGGAATGATTAAATTGGTGGGGAGCAGGGGAATGGATACACTTGAACACGGAATATGAACATACTACTCTGTATCATAATACTGAGTATCTATATGCTGATAACGAACATGCCATGCTGTATAATGATACTGAGTATCTATACACTGATAATGAACACAGCGCTCTGTATAATGATACTGAGTATCTATACGCTGATAATGAACAAGCCGCTCTGTATAATGATACTGAGTATATATACGCTGATAAGGAACACGCTGCACTGTATAATGATACTGAGTATCTATACACTGATAATGAACACACCACTCTGTATAATAATACTGAGTATCTATATGCTGATACTGAACACAGCGCTCTGTATAATGATACTGAGTATCTATAAGCAGATAATGAACACACCGCTCTGTATAATGATACTGAGTATCTATACACTGATAATGAACACACCCCTCTGTATAATGAGTATCTATACGCTGATAATGAACACACCGCTCTGTATAATGATACTGAGTATCTATACTCTGATAATGAACACACCGCTCTGTGTAATAATACCGAGTATCTATACGCTGATAATGAACACAGCGCTCTGTATAATGATGCTGAGTATCTATACACTGATAATGAACACACCGCTCTGTGTAATGATACTGAGTATCTATACGCTGATAATGAACACAGCGCTCTGTATAATGATACTGAGTATCTATACACTGATAATGAACACAGCGCTCTGTATAATGATACTGAGTATCTATACACTGATAATGAACACAGCGCTCTGTATAATGATACTGAGTATCTATACACTGATAGTGAACACACCGCTCTGTATAATGATACTGAGTATCTATACACTGATAGTGAACACACCGCTCTGTATAATGATACTGAGTATCTATACACTGATAATGAACACACCGCTCTGTATAATGATACTGAGTATGTATACATTGATAATGAACACCGCGCTCTGTATAATGATACTGAGTATCTATACACTGATAATGAACACAGCGCTCTGTATAATGATTCTGAGTATCCATACACTGATAATGAACACAGCGCTCTGTATAATGATACTGAGTATCCATACACTGATAATGAACACACCGCTCTGTATAATGATACTGAGTATCTATACACTGATAATGAACACACCGCTCTGTATAATGATACTGAGTATCTATACACTGATAATGAACATAGCGCTCTGTATAATGATACTGAGTATCTATATGGTGATAACAAACATGCCGCGCTATAGAATGATTCTGAGTATCTATACGCTGATAATTAACACACCGCTCTGTATAATGATACTGAGTATCTATACACTGATAATGAACACACCGCTCTGTATAATGATACTGAGTATCTATACACTGATAATGAACACACCGCTCTGTATAATGATACTGAGTATCTATACACTGATAATGAACACACCGCTCTGTATAATGATACTGAGTATCTATACGCTGATAATTAACACAGCGCTCTGTATAATGATGCTGAGTATCTATATGGTGATAACAAACATGCCGCGCTATAGAATGATACTTAGTATCTATACGCTGATAATTAACACACCGCTCTGTATAATGATACTGAGTATCTATACACTGATAATGAACACACCGCTCTGTATAATGATACTGAGTATCTATACGCTGATAATGAACACAGCGCTCTGTATAATGATACTGAGTATCTATACACTGATAATGAACACAGCGCTCTGTATAATGATACTGAGTATCTATACGCTGATAATGAACACAGCGCTCTGTATAATGAAACTGAGTATCTATACGCTGATAATGAACACAGCGCTCTGTATAATGATACCGAGTATCTATACACTGATAATGAACACAGCGCTCTGTATAATGATACTGAGTATCTATACACTGATAATGAACACACCGCTCTGTATAATGATACTGAGTATCTATACACTGATAATAAACACAGCGCTCTGTATAATGATACTGAGTATCTATACGCTGATAATGAACACAGCGCTCTGTATAATGATACTGAGTATCTATACACTGATAATGAACACACCGCTCTGTATAATGATACTGAGTATCTATACACTGATAATGAACACAGCGCTCTGTATAATGATACTGAGTATATATACGCTGATAATGAACACAGCGCTCTGTATAATAATACTGAGTATCTATACACTGATAATGAACACGCCGCTCTGTATAATGATACTGAGTATCTATACACTGATAATGAACACACCGCTCTGTATAATGATACTGAGTATCTATACACTGATAATAAACACAGCGCTCTGTATAATGATACTGAGTATCTATACGCTGATAATGAACAGAGCGCTCTGTATAATGATACTGAGTATCTATACACTGATAATGAACACGCCGCTCTGTATAATGATACTGAGTATCTATACACTGATAATGAACACACCGCTCTGTATAATGATACTGAGTATCTATACACTGATAATGAACACAGCGCTCTGTATAATGATACTGAGTATCTATACGCTGATAATGAACACAGCGCTCTGTATAATAATACTGAGTATCTATACACTGATAATGAACACGCCGCTCTGTATAATGATACTGAGTATCTATACACTGATAATGAACACGCCGCTCTGTATAATGATACAGAGTATCTATACACTGATAATGAACACAGCGCTCTGTATAATGATACTGAGTATATATACGCTGATAATGAACACAGCGCTCTGTATAATGATACTGAGTATCTATACGCTGATAATGAACAAGCCGCTCTGTATAATGATACTGAGTATATATACGCTGATAAGGAACACGCTGCACTGTATAATGATACTGAGTATCTATACACTGATAATGAACACACCACTCTGTATAATAATACTGAGTATCTATATGCTGATACTGAACACAGCGCTCTGTATAATGATACTGAGTATCTATAAGCAGATAATGAACACACCGCTCTGTATAATGATACTGAGTATCTATACACTGATAATGAACACACCCCTCTGTATAATGAGTATCTATACGCTGATAATGAACACACCGCTCTGTATAATGATACTGAGTATCTATACTCTGATAATGAACACACCGCTCTGTGTAATAATACCGAGTATCTATACGCTGATAATGAACACAGCGCTCTGTATAATGATGCTGAGTATCTATACACTGATAATGAACACACCGCTCTGTGTAATGATACTGAGTATCTATACGCTGATAATGAACACAGCGCTCTGTATAATGATACTGAGTATCTATACACTGATAATGAACACAGCGCTCTGTATAATGATACTGAGTATCTATACACTGATAATGAACACAGCGCTCTGTATAATGATACTGAGTATCTATACACTGATAGTGAACACACCGCTCTGTATAATGATACTGAGTATCTATACACTGATAGTGAACACACCGCTCTGTATAATGATACTGAGTATCTATACACTGATAATGAACACACCGCTCTGTATAATGATACTGAGTATGTATACATTGATAATGAACACCGCGCTCTGTATAATGATACTGAGTATCTATACACTGATAATGAACACAGCGCTCTGTATAATGATTCTGAGTATCCATACACTGATAATGAACACAGCGCTCTGTATAATGATACTGAGTATCCATACACTGATAATGAACACACCGCTCTGTATAATGATACTGAGTATCTATACACTGATAATGAACACACCGCTCTGTATAATGATACTGAGTATCTATACACTGATAATGAACATAGCGCTCTGTATAATGATACTGAGTATCTATATGGTGATAACAAACATGCCGCGCTATAGAATGATACTGAGTATCTATACGCTGATAATTAACACACCGCTCTGTATAATGATACTGAGTATCTATACACTGATAATGAACACACCGCTCTGTATAATGATACTGAGTATCTATACACTGATAATGAACACACCGCTCTGTATAATGATACTGAGTATCTATACACTGATAATGAACACACCGCTCTGTATAATGATACTGAGTATCTATACGCTGATAATTAACACAGCGCTCTGTATAATGATGCTGAGTATCTATATGGTGATAACAAACATGCCGCGCTATAGAATGATACTTAGTATCTATACACTGATAATGAACACACCGCTCTGTATAATGATACTGAGTATCTATACGCTGATAATGAACACAGCGCTCTGTATAATGATACAGAGTATCTATACACTGATAATGAACACAGCGCTCTGTATAATGATACTGAGTTTCTATACACTGATAATGAACACAGCGCTCTGTATAATAATACTGAGTATCAATACACTGATAATGAACACACTGCTTTGTATAATGATACTGAGTATCTACACACTGATAATGAACACAGCACTCTGTATAATGATACTGAGTATCTATACACTGATAATGAACACAGCGCTCTGTATAATGATACTGAGTATCTATACGCTGATAATGAACACAGCGCTCTGTATAATGAAACTGAGTATCTATACGCTGATAATGAACACAGCGCTCTGTATAATGATACCGAGTATCTATACACTGATAATGAACACAGCGCTCTGTATAATGATACTGAGTATCTATACACTGATAATGAACACACCGCTCTGTATAATGATACTGAGTATCTATACACTGATAATAAACACAGCGCTCTGTATAATGATACTGAGTATCTATACGCTGATAATGAACACAGCGCTCTGTATAATGATACTGAGTATCTATACACTGATAATGAACACAGCGCTCTGTATAATGATACTGAGTATATATACGCTGATAATGAACACAGCGCTCTGTATAATAATACTGAGTATCTATACACTGATAATGAACACGCCGCTCTGTATAATGATACTGAGTATCTATACACTGATAATGAACACACCGCTCTGTATAATGATACTGAGTATCTATACACTGATAATAAACATAGCGCTCTGTATAATGATACTGAGTATCTATACGCTGATAATGAACACAGCGCTCTGTATAATGATACTGAGTATCTATACACTGATAATGAACACGCCGCTCTGTATAATGATACTGAGTATCTATACACTGATAATGAACACACCGCTCTGTATAATGATACTGAGTATCTATACACTGATAATGAACACAGCGCTCTGTATAATGATACTGAGTATATATACGCTGATAATGAACACAGCGCTCTGTATAATAATACTGAGTATCTATACACTGATAATGAACACGCCGCTCTGTATAATGATACTGAGTATCTATACACTGATAATGAACACGCCGCTCTGTATAATGATACAGAGTATCTATACACTGATAATGAACACAGCGCTCTGTATAATGATACTGAGTATATATACGCTGATAATGAACACAGCGCTCTGTATAATGATACTGAGTATCTATACACTGATAATGAACACAGCGCTCTGTATAATGATACTGAGTATCTATATGGTGATAACAAACATGCCGCGCTATAGAATGATACTGAGAATGTTAATTCAGTGCAGACGTTGCCTACGTGAGACATTCTTATCATTGATCCCTAAATATCCCATGGGAGTCTTAATATAGCCCTGGGTAAAAGTCATTGAAGACAGAGAAAGGGCAGGATGATTATAGCATCAGGCAAAGGTCATCAAGGCAGAGAGACTCTGCCAGACTCCACACAGCCGCCTACACTATGGATACATTATACCATAACCATAATAAGGGTACACAGCGCCGTGTACATTGCAATTCAAGTTACCAGCTCCTCAAGTGCCTGTTAGTCAGTGAAGGCAGAATACGCAATGTGATATAACGTATCTTATCATGCACAGGGCTCCATAGCAGCCAGCTAGAGGGCATTGGACAGCACACGTACATTGCAGACAGCGGCAGTGCCAGCCTCCCCTCTCACTCTCTACTACACCATGCCATGTATACACAGCACAGGTACAGCGCAGACAGCAGCAGTGCCAGCCTCCCCTCGCACACTACTACACCATGCCATGTATACACAGCACAGGTACAGCACCGACAGCGGCAGTGCCAGCCTCCCCTCGCACACTACTACACCATGCCATGTATACACAGCACAGGTACAGCACAGACAGCGGCAGTGCCAGCCTCCCCTCACACACTACTACACCATGCCATGTATACACAGCACAGGTACAGCACCGACAGCGGCAGTGCCAGCCTCCCCTCGCACACTACTACACCATGCAATGTATACACAGCACAGGTACAGCGCAGACAGCAGCAGTGCCAGCCTCCCCTCGCACACTACTACACCATGCCATGTATACACAGCACAGGTACAGCACAGACAGCGGCAGTGCCAGCCTCCCCTCACACACTACTACACCATGCCATGTATACACAGCACAGGTACAGCATCGACAGCGGCAGTGCCAGCCTCCCCTCGCACACTACTACACCATGCCATGTATACACAGCACAGGTACAGCGCAGACAGCAGCAGTGCCAGCCTCCCCTCGCACACTACTACACCATGCCATGTATACACAGCACAGGTACAGCACAGACAGCGGCAGTGCCAGCCTCCCCTCACACACTACTACACCATGCCATGTATACACAGCACAGGTACAGCACCGACAGCGGCAGTGCCAGCCTCCCCTCGCACACTACTACACCATGCCATGTATACACAGCACAGGTACAGCACAGACAGCGGCAGTGCCAGCCTCCCCTCACACACTCCTACACCATGCCATGTATACACAGCACAGGTACAGCACAGACAGCGGCAGTGCCAGCCTCCCCTCGCACACTACTACACCATGCCATGTATACACAGCACAGGTACAGCACAGACAGCGGCAGTGCCAGCCTCCCCTCACACACTCCTACACCATGCCATGTATACACAGCACAGGTACAGCACAGACAGCGGCAGTGCCAGCCTCCCCTCGCACACTACTACACCATGCCATGTATACACAGCACAGGTACAGCACAGACAGCGGCAGTGCCAGCCTCCCCTCACACACTACTACACCATGCCATGTATACACAGCACAGGTACAGCACAGACAGCGGCAGTGCCAGCCTCCCCTCACACACTCCTACACCATGCCATGTATACACAGCACAGGTACAGCACAGACAGCGGCAGTGCCAGCCTCCCCTCGCACACTACTACACCATGCCATGTATACACAGCACAGGTACAGCACAGACAGCGGCAGTGCCAGCCTCCCCTCACACACTACTACACCATGCCATGTATACACAGCACAGGTACAGCACCGACAGCGGCAGTGCCAGCCTCCCCTCACGCACTACTACACCATGCCATGTATACACAGCACAGCTACAGCACAGACAGCGACAGTGCCAGCCTCCCTCACACACTACTACACCATGCCATGTATACACAGCACAGGTACAGCACCGACAGCGGCAGTGCCAGCCTCCCCTCGCACACTACTACACCATGCCATGTATATACAGCACAGGTACAGCACAGACAGCGGCAGTGCCAGCCTCCCCTCACACACTACTACACCATGCCATGTATACACAGCACAGGTACAGCACAGGTACAGCACAGACAGCGGCAGTGCCAGCCTCCCCTCACACACTACTACGCCATGCCATGTATACACAGCACAGGTACAGCACAGACAGCGGCAGTGCCAGCCTCCCCTCACACACTACTACGCCATGCCATGTATACACAGCACAGGTACAGCACAGACAGCGGCAGTGCCAGTCTCCTCTCACACACTACTACACCATGCCATGTATATACAGCAAAGGTACAGCACAGACAGCGGCAGTGCCAGCCTCCCCTCACTCACTACTACACCATGCCATGTATACACAGCACAGGTACAGCACAGACAGCGGCAGTGCCAGCCTCCCCTCACACACTACTACACCATGCCATGTATACACAGCACAGGTACAGCACAGACAGCGGCAGTGCCAGCCTGCCCTCACACCCACTACTACACCATGCCATGTATACACAGCACAGGTACAGCACAGACAGCGGCAGTGCCAGCCTCCCCTCACACACTACTACACCATGCCATGTATACACAGCACAGGTACAGCGCAGACAGCGGCAGTGCCAGCCTCCCTTCACACAGTACTACATCAGTAAATATATAAACATGTACAAAAAACACAGCACATAATCTCAGCTGTCAGTTCATACTAATTCAGAAGGAATGTAAAATTAGACAGCTACATCTAATTTCTACATAAAGCTACAAACATTGTCGTGGCTCTCACCTGAGGGTCTGTGGCTGGGAGGAAGGCAGAGTGTCTGCAGGGCTGTGGACCCACTTTATATAGTGTGTGGGTGGGCACAGACAGGGAGATCGAGGGGCTGGGCACAGTGACACGGAGAAGGCTGGGGAGTTCACACAGACACTGAATGTACACAGTAACACACACTCATATAGTTCTAGGTGTTGTCTCTTCCTTGAGGTCTCACAAGATATGGCTATTCATTGTCCTCTGTTGAATAATTACCAATAAGAGTATTGGATAGAATATCATATAGTAACCAGATATCAGCTCAGTATATCCTGAATATGCTATCAGAGAGGAGTCCTCACCCAAAAACCTCAGCCTAACCCCCCTCAACTCAGGAGGAACCTTTATTCTATTGACTTCCAGCAGTTGTCAGCTGATATTGATTCAAAACTGCTATCCATCCCTTCCCTCTCCTGTCCCTCACTGGCCATCTCCACATATAACACGACCCTCACCTCTGCCTTTAACGCTGAAGCCCCGCTCCAAACATGCACCTCGAGGAGGGCACGCCCCCAACCATGGCATACTAAATCAACACGCTACCTGCAAAGATGCTCGCATGGTGCTGAACGCTCCTGGAGGAAGTCCCGCACCCAGGCAGACTATCTTCATTATAGATTCATGTTGCTTTCATACAGCGCAGCCCTTGCCCTCGCTAAACAGTCCTATTTTTCCGCTCTCATTAGTTCATGTTCCCGCAACCCCAGGCGTCTCTTTGACACCTTTAATTCCCTTCTTCGCCCTGCTGTGGCCACCCCCCAAACTAACCTTACAGCCGATAGCTTTGCATATTACTTTACTGACAAGATTGAACAGCTAAGGAAAGAATTCTCCCCACCCTGCCGTTCTCTTTATCAACCACACGTAGATTATGCCTTTCCTACCCTTCAGACTTTCTCCCCGGCAACTGACCAAGAGGTGGCTGCTCTTCTCCTTTCCTCTCGCCCCACCACTTGCCCACTCGATCCTGTCCCATCTCACCTTATCAGATCTCTCTCCCCATGTCTCGTGCCTTCCTTAACGCACATCTTCAATTGCTCTCTCTCTTCTGGCGTTGTCCCTGCTGACCCCAAACATTCAACTGTAGTACCTGTGGCAGTCTGCCAAGGTATCACTGCCACGGATATCCTTTATCCCATATAGACAAGCAAATAATCCCACAGGTAAAATATAACTGATGTAGCATAACGCCCACACATGAACCGAGGCTTAATGCTGGGAGAAGACTGTTTAATGGAAGTACAGCATCAAATGTATACAGTCAGTAATCTCATTATTTTAATGGGGAAAGGAATAGGAACTCAGAGAGTCACGATAACTGTGGCAAGAAAAAGGGGGTAACCCTAAGTAAGTAGTGATTAAATAGGAAGGTGCTTGCCTACAGGTGCCAATGGGTTAAAACATAACATTTAATACATTCGATTAAAAGCTTGCCGTCGAAAGTCAGCAAATAAACCAAAAACTATTATAAAATTATTATAAAATTCTAAAACTATTAATAGTGTAGAGCAAAGGACAAAAAGAAAAATGTATAAAAAAAAAAAAATCAAAAAAAGGACTATTGTAGAATAATCCTAATTATTACTGGGATTCCAGCATGAGTCCAAGTGTAAGTAATTAGTAGTGTACATTTAGAAATGCCAGTGAAAATGAAGCTGGCCATTCCAAAAGACACAAAGTATCAATAGAGTAAATATAACCACTGACTATAGTTTAGTATACTATTGTATCAGTTTCCCCTGAAGAGCCGCCTTAATGGCGAAACGCGTGTCGGGGCTCTACTCTGCACTATACTCTCACGATTACTTCAAGACATTAGTTTTTTTCATTAGATTTTAGACACTATGTCCTCTGCGAGGGGCATTTGCATGACTTTCTTTTTCCCAAACTATTGCTTACCTTAGACTAGCAGACCGAGCACAGTTACACTGATAGTTCCCCTCAAGGGAAACTGATACAATAGTATACTAAACTATAGTCAGTGGTTATATTTTACTCTATTGATACTTTGTGTCTCTTAGTATTGTCAGCTTCATTTTCACTGGCATTTCTAAATGTACACTACTAATTACTTACACTTGGACTCATGCTGGAATCTCAGTAATAATTAGGATTATTCTACAATAGTCCCTTTTTTTTATTTTCTTTATACATTTTTCTTTTTGTCCTTTGCTCTACACTATTAATAGTTTTAGAATTGTATAATAATTTTTGGTTTATTTGCTGACTTTCAACAGCAAGCTTTTAATCGAATTTATTAAATGTTATGTTTTAACTAATTGACACCTGTAGGCAAGCACCTTCCTATTTAATTACAGTCAGTAAACTCCTCCCCTGTGCCTGAGAGATAATTAAGTCAGGAACTGTACAAACCCAATTATCTCCAGGGACAGAAAAGTATATACATTTCAGAACACCCCAAACGTAACCCCAAAATACATGGAAACCCCACACACCTCACAGCCCTGGATAGCTGGGATCTGGGCAAACAAAATATAAAAAAAATCACCCAGGTCCGTTTGGTAGTTTTGGATTGCCATCGCGGGGAAGTTTTGACCAGTCTGCCACAAGGTTGAAGCTGAAGTTGAAGTTGTGGCAAGAGCCGCTGTTCGTGGGGTTTTGTACAAAAAGCAGATCAGTAGAGTATGCTTCCTGTGTTCGGTAGTATATATCTCCTGAACGGCATTTGTGTAGGTGAAGGGGAATGGGGATGGGCAGCAGGTCCATGATGACCGGGGTTCGCAGGAGTGCCTGGCCGCAATGAGTTCCAGGCACTCGACGATCAAGTCCCGCTGCCTGCATTCATAAGTAAAAATGGCCGCCATCCATTGTCCTAAACAAGTGTGTTCGCATGCATGAAATGACGGCCACCCAGTGGAGAATTTAATTAATTTGTTCTGTTGTGGTTTTCGTACAAGATACTTAACGTTCCACGTTCTAATGGGTCTCTGGGGTGGTCTCAGTTTGGGAACCGAACAAAATAAAATTGAGCATGAATACAGACAACAAAAAGGAGCTGAAAGTCATGGGGTATTCCTTCACAGTACCTATCCTGAAAAAAACATCTCTCGACCTGTCCTCCCCCTCTAACTATCATCCCATATCCCTTCTCCCTTTTTCCTCAAAGCTTCTGGAAAGACTTTACCCGTGTGTCTCACTTCCTCAGTTCCAACTCTCTCCTTGACCCCCTTCAATCTGGCTTCTGCCCTCTCCACTCCACTGAGACTGCTCTTATCAAAGTTACTAATGACCTAATCGCAGCTAAATCCAAAGGCCACTACTCCATACTAATTCTTCTTGACCTCTGCTGCCTTTGACATCATTGATCATGCTCTCCTTCTTTAAACTCTTCAATCACTCGGTCTCTGTGACTCTGTCCTCTCATGGTTTTCTTCTTATCTCTCCCAACGCTCATTCAGTATCTCCTTTTCTAATGATACCTCCTCCCCTCATCCTGTCTCAGTTGGCTCTGTCCTTGGTCCCCTTCTATTTTTTCTTTCTATTGCCTCTCTTGGCAAACTTATTACCTTATTTGGATTCCACTACCACCTGTACGCTGATGACACCCAGATATATCTCTCTTTTCCCCTGCCGTCATGCAACGTGTCACTGTTGCCTTCTTTCCATCTCTGACTGGATGTCCTCCTGCTTTCTGAAACTCAATCTCTCTAAAACTGAGCTCCTTGTCCTTCCTCCTCCTAATACTGATCCTCCTCTTTCGCTCTCCCTTCAAGTTAGTGGTATCCACATAAGTCCATCCTTGTAAGCGCACTGTCTTGGCGTCATACTTTATTCTGACCTCACCTTTGAGCCTCACATCCAGTATGTTACCAAATCCTGTAGATACATCTTAAAAACATAGACCGCATCCATCCCTTTCTTACACCAGATACTACCAAGGAGCTTGTCCATGCTCTAGTAGCCCTCTCCTAATTGGTCTTCCCAGAAGCCGTATTGCCCCGCTACAGTCTGTAATGAATGCTGCCGCCAGACGGATTTTCCTCTCTAGTCGGTCCTCTCACACCTCACCCCTCTGTCAGTCCTTACATTGGCTTCCTGTATCCTATAGGAGTCAATTCAAAGAGCTAACCCATACCTATTGTAACGGATCGACGGGAACCCCGACTGGGTACCTCCGTTGAAGGATGCTCCTAGCGCTTCCAGAGGACTCCAAGCACTGCAGCAGACACCACAACCACCGAACCGGAGAAGCATACGAATGCTCTCAAGCATATGAATGCTGTAAACAGCTGAACAGGAAAAGCATACAATCAGCTTACACTCCTGGCAATCAGCATACAATCCAATTCCCCCAATAACGAGACGACACTTCGTTTTGAGGTCAAGCAGAACTAACTGTACTGGCACATGCAGCCTCTTTTATTCCCAATCCACAAACATAGTACTGCCCACAGGGTTTTACAGAACAACCAATAAATAGGTACAGTACACACATACACTCCCACACAAAAAGGAAACCTGTGCTAGAACCCAGGAAGTGACCTCTAGTGGCTGTCTAATAGACAGCCACTAGAGGTGGAGTTAACCCTGCGATGTAAATATTGCAGTTTATGAAAAACTGCAATAATTACACTTGCAGGGTTAAGGGTAGTGGGAGTTGGCACCCAGACCACTCCAATGAGCAGAAGTGGTCTGGGTGCCTGGAGTGTCCTTTTAATGCAGATTCCGCAGAACATATACAGATTATATAAAAAATAATTACGGTATAATGTGTCCCCTGTTTAAAGCTACTGCACGATGTCTTTGTGCACCAAATACCGGCGAGATGGCACCGTGTAGAAACAGTGTCTGTGAGTTAAAATGGCCGCCATCTATTGTTCTCACCATGTGCTTCATCCATTGTTCTCACCATGTGCCTCTGATACATGAAATGGTGGCCACCCAGTAACTCCACAGTATGTCCCCAGATGGTTCTTAAAGGGCCAGTAGCAGCATAATACAATACAACATGCCCAAATCCTGTATTTAAAAGGGTCAAATCTCCCAAGGGCCATAGTCAGCAGGCAGGAGGCGGGCAAACAGGCTTCTCCAATGCCCAGTGGCGAGGTTGGTTCCGCCACAACTATAAAGCACTGAACAATCTTAGCCCTTCTAATATCTCTTCACAGATCCGTAGGTCTCTCTGCTCCGCCCATGACCTTCTTCTGTCCGCTGCTTGCACCCAACTCGCGCTTGCAGGACTTCTTGCGGGCGGCTCCCTTCCTATGGAATAGCCTGCCTCCCCCCATCAGACTCTCCCCTAGTCTTTAATCGTTTAAGATGTGCCTTAAAACCCATCTCTTTAGGAAAGCTTATGGCCTCCCAGAGTAACCTCTACCTCACATACCTGTCTCTTGCTCTCTCCTATAGGGCAGTGCTTTACTCTCTCCTCCAGCTCTGCTTCACTCCCACCCTATTTGATTGATATTTCCTGTCCTAACGTGTCTTATACCCAACCTCCTATAGACTGTAAGCTTGTTTGAGCAGGGTCCTCTTCAACCTATTGTTCCTCTAAGTTTTCTTGTAATTTTATAACATGACAGGAGGCTTCATATTTGCTTAAGCCTCTCTTTACTAGAACTCCACAGCAGCACATTAACATAGAGAGAAATATCCAATCAGAAAAAAGTAGGGAAACCATAAAAGGCCCCTCCCAACCAACTACTGCCTCTTTCTTTGCTGCTCCACATCAAGCACAGGTCAGAGTACCACTGCCTCCTGTTCCATATGGGTTGATGTGGGACACTTTATATATTATTTGATTACTGTATATTGTAATTCTGTGGTAGTATTGGGGTTTGGTTTTGATTTATTTTCTTGAGCTTTGGGCTGGTTTGGTTTATACTTGTATTGTGGGTTTGGGGGATCAGTTTCTCCCCTCTGCCTCTCCCCAGCTTGCATTTCTCACCCTTTCTATTTTCTGCATTGCTCGCGTTCGCCGGGGAGCGCCTCTGTGCGCTGCCCACCGTTGTCCGACCGCCAGGGCCGCGGAGTACGGCAGCCCCTCGTGTAAGCTCCCGCTCGCCAACACTGTTCCACCGAGTGGGAGCCGCTAGTGCCGGTTTCGCGGCTGTGGGCGGCGTGTGCGGAGGGAGAGCGCAGGTCGGCCATGTGGGAGCGACGGCTTCCGGCCTCACCTCGTTCCACCTCGTGTCCTTTCTGTAAACACTGAGGTGATGCGTTTCTGGCCGCCCACTACATATTCTCTGTGTGGCCTTCTGGGGTTGAGCTGGGCACAAGTTTGCTCCTTTCTGTGCACTGTAATTGAGTTACACGTTTCTTTAGATTGGGTCTCCTGTCTATTTTCATACAGCCCCTGGGCCTTGCCTGTGGGGCCAAGGTTTTTGTAGGGGGAGGTCCATCTAAGGGATACACATTCTCCTTTCTATTTGGGCCTTTTCCTTGCCTTCCATTTTTTTGCCACCATTTGTAGCTTACTGTTGGTATTGATATTAAAGGTATTTCTCTCATTCCTGCGTGCACTGCTCCTGGACTGACTTCTGTAGTCTTTGTAGCTCTGCCTGGCGATTATTTACTCACACTGATTGGCCTGCTTTGCCTGTGCCCCATTGATTGGCCTGCTCTGTCTGTGCCCCTCGATTGGCCTGCCTTGTCTGTGCCCCTTGATTTGGCCTGCGCTGTCTGTGCCATTACCTCTGAACGCACGGCCTAAGTGCTACATACTCATGCTTGTGCCTGTATGCACTGCCCAACTTGCCGCTGCCACTATATGGGGTGCTACCCCAATTATTCTGCTGGTGACACCTGTTCTCTGTGCCCCTTGGTGTCACATCACCTACGACTCCCTGACTATAGAGCTCTCTACCAAAGATCAGAATTTGCAGGCGATTAATGCGGCGGTGGCCGCCTCCGTGGAAAAGGCCCTGGCTAGGGCCCTCCCTCAAGCACAACCAGAGTGGGGTGCTAGAGGGACCCCCCAAACGGCAGATGACTCGTCAGACTCTCCTAGACAAGAGCAGGCAGTTGCGCAGACATGCTATTGGAAGGGTGAAGGCCCTGAACCATGCTCCCAGAAGGACGCATGCCTTTGAGGTTGGGAGCCACCTGCGCAACCAGCTCCACGGGGATTGTGGGATCGTTTGCAATTCGGAGTCTGGCGAGCCACCTTTCAGATTGCTGCACCCTCCTCTGGATAGACAATGTCTCGGCAGTGCAATACATCAACCACTTGGGAGGAGCCCGTCTCGGACGCTCTCTGAGGTGACGAAGGAGATTTACAGCTTCTGCTTCCAGCGCAACATCACCCTCCAGGCGGAGTATCTGCCGGGGGAGTCGAACCTGACGGCGGATTGGTTCTCCAGACATTGGAGGGACGCCAGCGATTGGAAACTCTTTCCTCGAGATCGCGGACCAAAGAGGTCCGTTCATGGTGGACCTTTTCGCCTCCCGGATGAATTATCAGGTCCCAACCTACTTCAGCTGGCTCTCGGATCCAGCATGCTCATCGGTGGACGCTTTCCTGCAAGTGTGGCCTTCATGGGGAACTTATGCGTTTTCACCGTTTGCTATGATACCCAGGGTATTGTTGCAAGTTCTACGTCAACATGTGTCTTTGGTGTTGCTGACTCTGCTATGGCAGAGTCAAGCCTGGTTTCCGGAGCTCCTGGATCCACTGCTCCTGCCATCCTCTCTGATGCTCCTCTCGAACTCCCGGGGCAATCCTCATCCCCTCGTGATGGACGGCCACCTGCGCTTGGTAGCCTGGACTCTTTCAGGGGAGCCTGGAATTTCAAGGCATTATCGCAGTCTGCTAAGGACCTCCTCTGGGACTCATGGGCCCCTGGAACTAGGAGATTCTTTATGGGCCCTGTAACCAGCGTTCTGAACGTTCTGTTTGACCTGGGATGCTCGTATCGTTTGGTTAATGTGGCAAGATTGGCAATTTCGGCGGCCCACATACTGCTTAGAGGTTTTCACATTGGTCAGGATAGACTTCTCCATGGTATGAGACTGTCGTGACCGCCGATGCCTAAGTTTTCCTCTCTCTGGGACGTACACGCGTTTTGTCGTTCATCCGGGATTCAACTTTCGGCCAAACCTGCCCTCTTATTATGCCATATTTCTTTTTGACATGTTTCAGATGTCTGGGCCTTTGATGTCGACGCCTTTTCTTTCTCTCCAGGAGGGGTCACCTTCAGGGTGTCTAGACGTACTAAGTCAGATTCGACTGCTATTTTTTACCCATATTTCCGCGACTCGCCTAGGCTCGGTTGGATAACTTGCATGAAGTAAATTAACATAGGGTAGTTCCATAGGTAATGGTTAACATTCAGAAAGGAGGTATCTAAACCAGCTTAGAAGGCTCTCAGGAGCTACTGACACCCCAACTTTACTATATACTATTACAACAACACCCCCTTATACCATAACACCAACACAATACTATCACACCATCACTTAATACTATCATGCCAACACTCTAATACTATAACACCAACACTCCCTGATATGAGAACACCAATACACTAATTCTATACACCAACACAATACTATCACACCATCACCTAATACAATCACACCATCACTCTAATACTAACACACCATCACCCTAATACTATCACACCATCACCTAATACTATCATGCTAACACTCTAATACTATAACACCAACACTCCCTGATATTAGAACACCAATAGCCAAATTCTATACACCAACACAATACTATCACACCATCACCCTAATACTATCACACCATCACCTAATACTATCATGCCAACACTCTAATACTATAACACCAACACTCCCTGATATTAGAACACCAATACCCCAATTATATACACCAACACAATACTATCACACCATCACTCTAATACTAACACACCATCACCTAATAATATCATGCCAACACTCTAATACTATAACACCAACACTCCCTGATATTAGAACACCAATACCCCAATTCTATACACCAACACAATACTATCACACCATCACCCTAATACTATCACACCATCACCTAATACTATCATGCCAACACTCTAATACTATAACACCAACACTCCCTGATATTAGAACACCAATACCCCAATTCTCTACACCAACACAATACTATCACACCATCACCCTAATACTATTACACCATCACCTAATACTATCATGCCAACACTCTAATACTATAACACCAACACTACCTGATCTTATAACACCAATACCCCAATTCTATACACCAACACAATACTATCACACCATCACCTAATACTATCATGCCAACACTTGTGACGAAGTGCCCTTCGCCACTTGTGCTTGGAGAGGACTAATGGCTAGCCTTTTGCCTTGTGACTATGGCCCCGGGGAGTTATTGCCATTTAAAAGCCTCTATTTATGTTTACTGTACTTTTGAGACTGTTTCTGGCCCTTTAAATGGTATTGCTACAATTCTGCACTTTTGCTATGGCACTTCAGATGCAAACAAAGTGCCAAAGTAGTCGAAGGGACCGCCGTTCGTGCATACGAACACGTGGCAGCGGCCATTTTAATTTAGCCGAACGCAGTCAGCAATGTTTTGCCGTCGCGTTCATGGAACAAAAATTGGATATGTGACGGCACGAACACCGCTGAACTTCTACCTTCTCTGTCACTTCGGCACTTCGACAGTGGTCGAACAGCGATCGACTATACGAATGCCATATTACGATGACTTATTTGCACGAACGGCCGTCGTTACAGTTAGTTATACTGGGTGGGTTTATATTATTAAAGAGACACTCCAGGCTACCACACACATTAGATGCACTGTTTAGGTTAGGTTACAGTTAGTTATACTGGGTAGGTTTAAATTATTAAAGGGACACTCCAGGCTCCCACACACGTTAGATGCACTGTGTAGGTTAGGTCACAGTTAGTTATACTAGGTGGGTTTATATTATTAAAAGGATACTCCAGGCTCCCACACACATTAGGTGCAATGTGTAGGTTAGGTTACAGTTAGTTACACTGGGTGGGTTTATATTATTAAAGGGACACTCCAGGCTCCAACACACGTTAGGTGTACTGTGTAGGTTAGGTTACAGTTATACTGGGTGGGTTTAGATTATTAAAGGGACACTCCAGGCTCCCACACACGTTAGATGCACTGTGTAGGTTAGGTTACAGTTATACTGGGTGGGTTTAGATTATTAAAGGGACACTGCAGGCTCCCACACACACGTTAGATGCACTGTGTAAGTTAGGTTACAGTTAGTTATACTGGGTGGGTTTATATTATTAAAGAGACACTCCAGGCTACCACACACGTTAGATGCACTGTGTAGGTTAGGTTACAGTTAGTTATACTGGGTGGGTTTATATTATTAAAGGGACACTCCAGGCTCCCACACACGTTAGATGCACTGTGTAGGTTAGGTTACAGTTAGTTATACTGGGTGGGTTTATATTATTAAAGGGACACTCCAGGCTCCCACACACGTTAGATGCACTGTGTAAGTTAGGTTACAGTTAGTTATACTGGGTGGGTTTATATTATTAAAGGGACACTCCAGGCTCCCACACATGTGACCTCCATTTTGCCAATGACCTTATCTTGTCCTCTGACTCCAGAATCACTATATCTCTCACGTGCAGGGCATCTCGTGGACTGTATGGAATGCTCTTTCCTTTAAGAATTTACCCTGGTCTCCAATCCTTTATAGGAGACCATTGAATAAAATATTGCAAATCACCAATTACTTGTATTAAGCTTTTTCAAGTGATTGTCTGTTTTTTTAAATTGATATAAAATATTTAACGGATTGTCTGTATGTATCTCTGTCTGTCCATCTTTCAGTCTGTTTGTCTGTATGTGTCTCTGTCTGTCCATCTTTCAACCTGTTAGTCTGTCTGTCTGTCCATCTTTCAGTCTGTCTGTCTGTCTGTATAGCTGATCCAGATATCTAGCTGAGTGTCCATTGACTCGTAGCCTCCTGTCCCCTGTTTACCCTTGGCAGAGGTCAGCTAAGTCTCCTGTTACCTCTGTCCTTTAGCATTGCTCAGGAATGAGGGTGAAGGAGGGGGCTCAGTGCTCCCTGACCTTAAACTGGGATAATAATAGCCCTATGCAGCTGCCCTTTCCTTAACCACAGACCTTCAACCCCATCAACCCCATCTCTGCCTATCTCTTACACTGCATGTCTCTCTGTATGTCACATCTCTGCCTGTCTCTTACACTGCATGTCTCTCTGTATGTCACATCTCTGCCTGTCTCTTACACTGCATGTCTCTCTGTATGTCACCATCTCTGCCTGTCTCTCTGTATGTCACCATCTCTGTCTGTCTCTCTGTATGTCACATCTCTGCCTGTCTCTCACACTGCGTCTCTCTGAATGTCACCATCTCTGCCTGTCTCTCACACTGCGTCTCTCTATATGTCACCATCTCTGCCTGTCTCTCACACTGCGTCTCTCTATATGTCACCATCTCTGCCTGTCTCTAACACTGCGTGTCTCTCTGCCTGTCTCTCACACTGCATGTCTCTCTGTATGTCACCATCTCTGCCTGTCTCTCTGTATGTCACCATCTCTGCCTGTCTCTTACACTGCATGTCTCTCTGTATGTCACATCTCTGCCTGTCTCTCACACTGCGTCTCTCTATATGTCACCATCTCTGCCTGTCTCTCACACTGCGTCTCTCTATATGTCACCATCTCTGCCTGTCTCTAACACTGCGTGTCTCTCTGCCTGTGTCTCACACTGCATGTCTCTCTGTACGTCACCATCTCTGCCTGTCTCTCACACTGCATGTCTCTCTGTATGTCACCATCTCTGCCTGTCTCTCTGTATGTCACCATCTCTGCCTGTCTCTTACACTGCATGTCTCTCTGTATGTCACCATCTCTGCCTGTCTCTCTGTATGTCACCATCTCTGCCTGTCTCTCTGTATGTCACCATCTCTGCCTGTCTCTTACACTGCATGTCTCTCTGTATGTCACCATCTCTGCCTGTCTCTCTGTATGTCACCATCTCTGCCTGTCTCTCACACTGCGTCTCTCTATATGTCACCATCTCTGCCTGTCTCTCACACTGCGTCTCTCTATATGTCACCATCTCTGCCTGTCTCTCACACTGCGTCTCTCTATATGTCACCATCTCTGCCTGTCTCTAACACTGCGTGTCTCTCTGCCTGTGTCTCACACTGCATGTCTCTCTGTACGTCACCATCTCTGCCTGTCTCTCACACTGCATGTCTCTCTGTATGTCACCATCTCTGCCTGTCTCTTACACTGCATGTCTCTCTGTATGTCACCATCTCTGCCTGTCTCTCTGTATGTCACCATCTCTGCCTGTCTCTCACACTGCGTCTCTCTAAATGTCACCATCTCTGCCTGTCTCTAACACTGCATGTCTCTCTGCCTGTGTCTCACACTGCACGCCTCTCTGTATGTTACCATCTCTGCCTGTCTCTTACACTGCATGTCTCTCTGTATGTTACCATCTCTGCCTGTCTCTTATACTGCATGTCTCTCTGTATGTCACCATCTCTGCCTGTCTCTTACACTGCATGTATCTCTGTATGTTACCTTCTCCGCCTGTCTCTTACACTGCATGTCTCTCTGTATGTAACCTTCTCCGCCTGTCTCTTACACTGAGTGTCTCTCTGCCTGTCTCTCGCACTGCATGTCTTTCTGTATGTCACCATCTCTATCTGTCTCTCACACTGCGTGTCTCTCTGTATGTTACCATCTCTACCTGTCTCTCACACTGAGTGTCTCTCTGCCTGTCTCTCACACTGCATGTCTCTCTGTATGTTACCATCTCTGCCTGTCTCTTACACTGCATGTCTCTCTGTATGTCACAATCTCTGCCTGTCTCTCGCACTGTGTGTCTCTCTGCCTGTCTCTCTCACTGAGTGTCTCTCTGCCTGTCTCTCACACTGAGTGTCTCTCTGCCTGTCTCTCACACTGAGTGTCTCTCTGCCTGTCTCTGTCACTGAGTGTCTGTCTGTCTCTCTCACTGCCTGTCTCTCTGCCTGTCTCTCTCACTGAGTGTCTCTCTGCCTGTCTCTCTCACTGAGTGTCTCTCTGCCTGTCTCTCACACTGAGTGTCTCTCTGCCTGTCTCTCACACTGAGTGTCTCTCTGCCTGTCTCTGTCACTGAGTGTCTGTCTGTCTCTCTCACTGTGTGTCTCTCTGCCTGTCTCTCTCACTGAGTGTCTCTCTGCCTGTCTGTCACTGAGTGTCTGTCTGTCTCTCTCACTGCGTGTCTCTCTGCCTGTCTCTCACACTGAGTGTCTCTCTGCCTGTCTCTGTCACTGAGTGTCTGTCTGTCTCCCTCACTGTGTGTCTCTCTGCCTGTCTCTCACACTGAGTGTCTCTCTGCCTGTCTCTGTCACTGAGTGTCTCTCTGCCTGTCTCTGTCACTGAGTGTCTCTCTGCCTGTCTCTCTCACTGAGTGTCTCTCTGCCTGTCTCTCTCACTGAGTGTCTCTCTGCCTGTCACAAATGAAAATTAACAGGTAAAAAATTTTGCTTCCAATTTTTGTATATGGAGATCTATACTGAGAAACCTGTAGCTGCACCTTTAAAGTGTCAATCCAATAAAAACACACTTAAAATAGAAACAAAACCAGATGAAAAAAAGGTGCGCTGTGTCTTTAAGACCTTAATATAAAGTGAACAGCTAAATGCTTTACTGTGCACAAAGTAACAATAATATTTTAGTGCAACATACTCTTTATCTGGTATTCTTAGTGTACAGTGATAACATATATATATATAACGTGCAATGTGCTAAATCCAGGTGCCAACATAGGCTAAACCACACACTAACATATTAAAAGTAATTCCTTTTTTTTGGGTCACATATTCATACATACATACGGGAGATTAAAAAAGGAAGAAAAAGAGAAAATATCGTATAATATTGTCTGGGTAATAATAAGTGTATATTTACACTGCTGAGAAATACACACTCACACGTGGGGAGCTGATGCGTCTGCTCTAACTTTTAAGCTCCAATACGTAATAAGTGAAGTAAAATATAATCTTTATTTCAAACAACCTAAAACAACTTAGCTGGTGGATCGTCTCTTCCTCCATCAGCTCCTTCCCAGTTCCCACAATCTGGCCACAATATCGGGTCCGGGTTCCATTCGCGTTTTCCGGGAAGCGGGGCATAGTGTTCGTTTACGTACTTGATGGCGTAATAGCGTGATGACGCGTTTCGCCGCAGTGGCGGCTTCTTCAGTTTTACCTTGCCAGGGCCCACATTTCACTTTTAAATCCACCTCCTGTGGGCATATCTTTAATAAAGTCCGCAATCTGTCAATATTGACTGGCTAAAGTCCAATGCATTATTTACATATGTTCGAATCAATGAAGTCCTTCATAGGAGAGTCCATATGTAAAGCAAAAACCACATATTAAAAAACAGAAAGTACATTATAAAATCTAAAAGGCATATATTATAACTTTCCATAATAATCAAAAAACATATTTATTAAAAAGTCCATATTTACTAAAAATAAAATTTAAAACTTGGCATAGGCAACTTATTGTCATAAAAGGAGACTTTGCACATCAGCGCTAGAGGAAAGAGGCAGGAATCAAAAGCGGCCACCTGGGAATCCATACCTAATCGTGTCACATGAGTGATCACCACAATAAGGAACGAATGGGATGTAAAACGGAAGCCACCCGGGCCAGCATGAGCGACACCAGCCTGCAACACCTTATCAAACTGGTACCTAGAAAGAGACCAGCCATCCTGATGCACCAGGAACTGTGCTGAAATGGGCAGGGGGGAACAGGGCAAAGGACCTGACTAACGCCACGGGGCAAAGCTCCTGTTCCCCTTGTGTGGCAAGCATGAGCCAAGAACCCCTGCCCAACTGATCTGTTTTGGTACTAGGGACAAACAACAAAACTATATCTCCTGACAGAATGTGGGAAAACTGAACTCCAAACTCAACGGCCGACTTAGAGGGAGCAACCAGCTCGCTGAACCAAAGGGCCCCAAAATACACAAGGTTGAAAGCAGCGCAGAACAAGGAGACTTCATAAGTGGAGGAACAGACAAAGGACAAAGTGTGCAAAAATGGAAAGCAAGCTCTGGGGAGTAATGGGTTCTCTGTAATCAGGAGCCCTTATCGCCACTCTAACACAACCCCTGAGAATGTGCCTGACCAGAAAAAGCCTAGTAAGTTCGAACTTACTTGCCAGCCTCCAAAAACAAGCCAATACAGCTAAACGACTGTGAACTATTGCAACGGAAAGACCCCTGAATCTCAAAAGGGTTGACCAGTGGAACAAATTTACCTAGGGATTCTCCAGCTCCGAAACATGGTTGTCTCTGCAAGAACACACTCACACCCTCAAATAGCCAACATATGATTTGCAGGTATTAGGGGCAAGGTAGCACAGGAGAAGTCGCCATGTTCCAGCAGCCACCAGAAAAAGGGCGGAGAGTCAGCACCAGACTCACTGGCAAATGGAGCCAAGGTACCAAAGTGAGGGAAATCAAATCTGGACAAGGTATCAGTCAGGGCATATGCTTGGCTGCAAATTCAATGTTGAATGGCAAGAAACGCAAATGTAGGACACGTAGCAAGCGGACAACAAATGGAGAAGAGGCAGAGAGGCCATTAATGGCATGCACTACTGACTGATTGGCGGTCCAAAGGATAACAAAGGAAAACAGGTTTTAGCTTTCCTGGGCACCACAGGCTATTACAGCAAATTTGTCCCTGAATATAGGGCCACACCCCTCACCGACCTGACTAAAAAGTCCATTCCCAAATATATTTTGCTGCGTTCAGTAGATAAATCTACCAAACACCAATCACCCCCTGGCTCATTAAGTTCAAAGAAAACCACAGGCATTAGTGCTCTCCCTGTGTGGCCGGCGTTCGTATAACGTCGGTGTAACGGATCACCTGGCACCCCGACTGAGTACCTCCGTTAAAGGATGCTCCTAGTGCTTCCTGAGGACTCCAAGCACTCTGGCAGACACCATAATCACCGAATCCAAGAAACCTTTAAATTCTCCCAAGCGTATGAATGCTGTAGACCATTGAATAGGAACCATACGAATAGGCTTGTACCCCTAGCAGTCAACTGGAACAGCATACAATAAATCCTTCCCCCAATAATGAGACGACACATCACTTTGAGGTTAAAACAGGAACTCAGGACTGGCTCATCCAGCCTGGCTTTTATTCACAAACAGGTACATACAGGACACTCCCAGGGGGAGGATGATATTGACCAATCACATGGATGTACCTCCCACACATTTCCTCCCCTTAGATTACCACAACCCAATTATACAGTACACACTTTTCCCCAATTCCTGGATGTACCCCAAAAACAGGGGGTACACCTTTAAATCCAGCATCGCTGGATAGCCCTTATTCAGGGGGACAACATATCCAAAATTCAAGTAATTCGGATGAATGGTTCGTGAGATATGGGGTTCCAAAGATTTGACCGACCGCATGGGTAAAGTATCCGAAAACAGTTCCATGCATTTTGGCCCTGCGGTCGGTCACAAACAAGGGAATGAAAACAGGCGAATTGCCTGTGTTATAGAGCCTGGAGAGGGTTTGAATGAATTCCCTTGTTTATGGGGCTCTTTCTACCGAACGGCGGGTCATTCGGTAGTTTCCATACGAATTTGTGGAAGTATGGAGGTCTCAGCGGTGTTTGCCTAGTCAAGTGTCCGATTTTAGTTCCAGACACTCGACGGCAAAACACCGCTGTTCGGTAGTTTAAGATGGCCGCCGCCACGTGTTTGTTTCCCGAATGGCGGCCACCCAGAGGACAAAGACTACATTACACTGATTGCCAATTACCCGTTTGCAACATTGTTGCAAACTGTAATTGGAGGCACACTTATTCCTGGGTGGTCTGGTTGTTCGGTAGTTTCACTCAATATAATGAATGGAGTGATTCTACCGAACAATCAGGTGAATGCTGCATACATATCACCCAGGCTAAACTTAACACATGAATACATATACAATATTACAGGCAGCACACTAGAACATGCTTCACAGTCTTAAAGGGACAGTAGTCCCAAAAGTCCCAATGTGTCCATAGATGCTGTTAAAAGGGCCAGTAGCAGCAATATACAGTACAATATGCCCAAATATAAATCTTTAAGTGTACCAATTTTCCAGGGGCCATAGTCAGCAGGTAAGAGGCAGGCAGCCAGGCCCCTCCAATGTCCAGTGGCGAGGTGGGTTCCGCCACATTTCTCCCCTTTCCCATTTAGACTATCCAGACTCCAGACCTCCAGTCGGTCTGGGGCTCTGATAGTCGGCTGGCTGTCCTTACAGGGGGTAGTTGTCCAGATTGCCCCCTGCCACTCGTGTCCAGTTGTAAGTCCAAGGCTTGGGGAAAAAGTAACCAGGGTGTCCTCTCCCCTGGTTGAACACAGCTGTTGTTGGGGAAAAACGACTGTCTCCCCTTCCGATATTTTGTCTGGCTGTTGTGGACTAGGACCGACTGTCCCTATCCCCAGTGGTGTAGGTGCAGAGACTACGGTCCCATCTGCCCGGTTGTGGGGTTTACTGTCTCCCCTTGGTGTGCTAAGCTGCCGCTGGGGAGAGGGGATGACAAACTCCTCTCCCTGAACCGTAGACTGCCGCTGGGGAGCAAGGACGGCTCCTTCAGCTCCCTGTAACTTGGGCACAGAGACCACGGTCCCATCTGTGCTGTTGTGGGGCTTACTGTCTCCCCTTGGTGAGCTGTGCTGCCGCTGGGGAGAGGGAATAACAACCTCCTCTCCCTGAACCGTAGACTGCCGCTGGGGAGCAAGGACATCTCCTTCAGTTCCCTGTAGCTTGGGCACAGAGACCACGGTCCCATCTGTGCTGGTGTGGGGCTTACTGTCTCCCCTTGGTGTGTTAGGCTGCCGCTGGGGAGGGAGGACGCTGCTCTCCTCTCCCTGCACTTTACTGATCCGCCGCTGGGGAGAGGTGGTAGCAAGCTCCTCTCCCCTACATACTTCTATACTCTGTGGAGGGAGACCGACTGTCTCTACTCCCAATACAGTGTCCTGCTGCTGGGGAAAGGAGACTGGGCTCTCTCTTCCCTGCTGGACACTCTGCTGCCGGGGAATGGAGACTGGGCTCCCAATTCCCAACAAATCACACTGCCACTGGGGAGGGAGGACGGCCCCTTCAGCTCCCTGTAACTTGGGCACAGAGACCACGGTCCCATCTGTGCTGGTGTGGGGCTTACAGTCTCCCCCTGGTACATTAAGCTGCCGCTGGGGAGAGGTGGTAACCAGCTCCTCTCCCATTAGAACACTCTGCCCATTGATGATCCGCCGCTGGGGAGAGGTGGTAACAATCTCCTCTCCCATGCCTACTTTCAGTCTTTGTGGAGGGAGACCGACTGTCTCTCCTCCCAATTCAGTGTCCTGCTGCTGGGGAACGGAGACTGGGCTCTCTATTCCCCAAAAATCACGCTGCTGCTGGGGGGTAGGACCAACTACCTCTGCCCCCTGTAACTCAGCCTGCCGCTGGGGAGGGAGGACGCTGCTCTCCTCTCCCTGCACTTCACACTGCCGCTGGGGATCTGGGCCGACTGCCCAGCATCCCTGTAGGGCCGGTAGAGAGACTGCAGTCCCATCTCCACCTGCCATCTGTGGGTCTTCCCAGGACCAACCCGTGAGGCCCCTCAACATTTGTGAGTAAGGGCCACCTGCTTCCCCACCTGGCAACTCTGGCTGCTGCTGGGGATCTGGGCCGGTTGCCCAGCATCCCGGTGGAGAGACCTTGGTCCCATCTCTACCTGCCTGTTGTGGTTCCTCACAGGACCAGTCTATGAGGACCCCCACTTCGGGTTCCTCCCGCCGCCTCAGGGAAAGACGGCTAACCTCCTCGGATGCAGCCTCTACTCGGCTGCTGTAACGCTCCTGCTGCTGAGCATACTTCCTCTCTTTCGCCAACCGGAATTCTCGGTCCAGCCTTGTGTTTCGCTCAGCCATGACCTGGTTCCAGATCACCCGGCGTGTCTCCATGGGTATATCATCCCCATACTCGGCCACTCGCTGCCTCACCTCGGCCAGCCAATCATCTCCAGAGCCAGAACCTTCCATACTTGTCTGCTCCCAGGGGCGCTGCACGACTGCTAGCGTTGCCCTCAATTTGTAAATCCAAACAGTGTCTCTGAGCTGCTTTACCTCACACTAGGACGCCATCCCACCGCTTGCCACCAATGTAACGGATCACCTGGCACCCCGACTGAGTACCTCCGTTAAAGGATGCTCCTAGTGCTTCCTGAGGACTCCAAGCACTCTGGCAGACACCATAATCACCGAATCCAAGAAACCTTTAAATTCTCCCAAGCGTATGAATGCTGTAGACCATTGAATAGGAACCATACGAATAGGCTTGTACCCCTAGCAGTCAACTGGAACAGCATACAATAAATCCTTCCCCCAATAATGAGACGACACATCACTTTGAGGTTAAAACAGGAACTCAGGACTGGCTCATCCAGCCTGGCTTTTATTCACAAACAGGTACATACAGGACACTCCCAGGGGGAGGATGATATTGACCAATCACATGGATGTACCTCCCACACATTTCCTCCCCTTAGATTACCACAACCCAATTATACAGTACACACTTTTCCCCAATTCCTGGATGTACCCCAAAAACAGGGGGTACACCTTTAAATCCAGCATCGCTGGATAGCCCTTATTCAGGGGGACAACATATCCAAAATTCAAGTAATTCGGATGAATGGTTCGTGAGATATGGGGTTCCAAAGATTTGACCGACCGCATGGGTAAAGTATCCGAAAACAGTTCCATGCATTTTGGCCCTGCGGTCGGTCACAAACAAGGGAATGAAAACAGGCGAATTGCCTGTGTTATAGAGCCTGGAGAGGGTTTGAATGAATTCCCTTGTTTATGGGGCTCTTTCTACCGAACGGCGGGTCATTCGGTAGTTTCCATACGAATTTGTGGAAGTATGGAGGTCTCAGCGGTGTTTGCCTAGTCAAGTGTCCGATTTTAGTTCCAGACACTCGACGGCAAAACACCGCTGTTCGGTAGTTTAAGATGGCCGCCGCCACGTGTTTGTTTCCCGAATGGCGGCCACCCAGAGGACAAAGACTACATTACACTGATTGCCAATTACCCGTTTGCAACATTGTTGCAAACTGTAATTGGAGGCACACTTATTCCTGGGTGGTCTGGTTGTTCGGTAGTTTCACTCAATATAATGAATGGAGTGATTCTACCGAACAATCAGGTGAATGCTGCATACATATCACCCAGGCTAAACTTAACACATGAATACATATACAATATTACAGGCAGCACACTAGAACATGCTTCACAGTCTTAAAGGGACAGTAGTCCCAAAAGTCCCAATGTGTCCATAGATGCTGTTAAAAGGGCCAGTAGCAGCAATATACAGTACAATATGCCCAAATATAAATCTTTAAGTGTACCAATTTTCCAGGGGCCATAGTCAGCAGGTAAGAGGCAGGCAGCCAGGCCCCTCCAATGTCCAGTGGCGAGGTGGGTTCCGCCACAGTCGGCCATTTTGGTCGGGACTTGGTCGAACTGAACCATTCATTGTTTTGTTCGGTTTGGAACTCCAGAATGGTCGGTGAAAAGTTTACCCCGGTGGCGATTCGGCTGTGTTCGTGGGATCTGAGCGCTATTTGGACAACTTGGGCACTCAGATCCAGGCTATCCGGGGATATGACATTTATGGGGGTTCCTATATGTTTTGTGTGTATTATTATGTATTTTTAGTATTTAGTATTTTATTCAGAGTCATGGTGAATTTTGTGAGCGTGTTGTGGGAGATTTTCTGGGCGTGTATATTGTACTCGTAAATTTCATAAAAGCTGGCCATCTGGCCTGAATAAAATTATTCCTGTTGTACCCTTCATCTAGACTAGGCTGATGTTGGGGTATGTGACTGGCGAACCAGCGAACCGCTGGATTTACTTTCATGCTGCTTCTTGGGATAGTATGAATCAGCTCCTAAACTGCGGGCTATAATCCCTAGCAGTTTAGGAGCATATGAACTAACGGGTTTACGAAATACCAGTGTTTGTTACAGGCGGAACCAAGCTCAGATGCAATAGCATCATTAATCAATCCCGCCTTGTGGGTAAGACTAGTGGTGAATTGAAATTGATCTGGCTCCTGCTTGGGCAGCACACCAATAGACACAGCCAATAGACGGTGATGCAAATGGGCCACTAATCCCACCTAGGGAGATTTTCTTAACCAACTTCTCCCTGACCACCTCTGGAAACTCAGATTCCACCTGCAATTATTCAATGGTTAGAAATCTATAACTGGGAGAACAAAACCTTTGTGCAAACTTGACAGCAGTCAACACAACCAACAGAAGTGGTGAAAAGAGCACGTTGAGCCACTAACACATGATTTTTCCTGAAATTTCCAACATGCCTGACTCCTTTGTCCAATACGACGAAAGGAACGAGAATACTGGGAGGCTACTAAATCTAAATTGTAAGGTTTCTCGAGTCCCAAGTACGACCACAAGTACATATCCTGAGACCCAATAGACAAAGATGGATTGACGGCCAAATTCACATTTTTTTGGTGCTAAAAAGTAAATTTGGGGCGTGCACTTCATATCTGAGAGTCAAATATAAATGTCAATTACTGCTGTGACAGCACGGTGCATTTCTTGCAGTCCAACAAAACCCTTTAATATTACTCTTACATTGTTGGTTTAAAAAATTACACTTCTTTGTGCTAAATAGAACATTTGCGGCCTGCGGTGCATTTCTTGCAGTCCAATAAAACCGTGAAATTCTACTGTTACATTGTTGTTTGACAAATTCACATTTTTTGAGACAGTGAAGTAACTGTATTAATTCCGCCTGTCACACTGTTGTGTGACCTCTAGAAATGTTTTCTCTTTAGGACACCGGCACTGTCTTACTGTCAGTGAACTTAATTGTTGACTATTGGCAGTTACATTGTCGCCTGACATAAACCATCTGTTGGTTTGGTGGGTGAACGCAAAGAATGAGGAAAGTGTCAAATAAGGGCCGTGGCCCTGGTCGTGGTGCTGCTGGTGTTGGTGGAGCTCCTGTTGCAGGAAAAGGACGTGGTCAATCTGTGCCAGCTACATGCACAAGTGAAACACCTTCCTCAGGTGCGAGTAGGCGACAGAACCTTCAGGGTTATTTGGTAGGCCCGAATGCCGCTCTACGAATGGTGAGGCCAGAACAAGTACAGGCGATAGTAGATTGGGTGGCTGACAGTGCCTCCAGTTCCTTCACATTGTCTCCCACCCGGTCCACTGCTGAAAGGTCAGAGTTGGCACCTGCAGCCCATGGCCATCTATCTTTTACCTCACCCCCTTGCAAATCAGGCAAGCAGTCTGAGCCACAAGTCATGCAGCAGTCTCTTATGCTTTTTGATGACTCTGCTGGCGGGGTTTCCATGGGCCATCCACCTATCCCTGCCCCAGAAGTGGAAGAGATTGAATGCACTGATGCACAACCACTTATGTTTCAGGATGTGGACATGCGAGGACCACCGCGGCACGTCTCTGATGATGACGAAACACAGGTGCCAACTGCTGTGGCTTTCTGCAGTGTGCAGACCGGCAAGGAGGGCAGGGTTGAGGAGTGGGTGGAAGATGATGTGGAGGATGATTAGGTCCTAGACCCCACATGGAATCAAGGTCATGCGAGTGACGTGTGCAGTTTGGAGGAAGAGGCGGTGGTTGCACAGATGCACCAGCACAGCATAAGAGGGAGCAGGGTGCAAAAGCGGAGCGGCCGTCCCCTAGACAGTGTGCCTGCTACTGTCCAATGCACCCAGGGACCAAGCACACCAAAGCCAGCTCCAAGGAGTTCCCTTGTGTGGCAGTTCTTCAGACAATGTGCTGACGACAAGACATGAGTGGTTTGCACGCTGTGCAATCAGAGCCTGAAGCGAGGCATAAACGTTCTAAACCTGAGCACAACCTGCATGACCAGGCATCTACATGCAAAGCACGAGCTGAAGTGGAGTAAGCACCTGTCCATACAGGTAGGGGGTTAACTTATTGAGGGCCCAGACCAGGGCCAAGCACTCCTTCTCCACTGCTGCATAACTCACTTCCCTGGGTAGTAACTTTCTGCTCAGGTATGCGACAGGGTGCTCTCCTCCATCCTCCTCGACTTGGCTCAGCACAGCCCCCAGTCCAAACATGGAAGTGTCTGTGTGGACAAGAAAATGTTTGTTAGGTACTGGGGCAGCCAAGACAGAGGCATTAACAAGTGCTTGCTTCAATGCTTTAAACGCGGCTTCACAAGCTGGACACCACAGGACCTGCTTAGGTAAATTCTTCTTAGTCAGGTCCGTCAGGGACTTGGCGATAGCGCTATAGTCGGGGACAAAACGTCTATAGTACCCTGCAGTCCCCAAGAAGGCTAGTACCTGTGTCTTAGTGAGGGGTGTGGGCCAGTTAGCTACTGCCTCTACCTTGGCTGGCTCTGGTCTCTGGCTCCCACATCCCACTCTGTGTCCCAGGTACTGTACCTCAGTCATACCTAGATGGCACTTATCTGGCTTCAAGGTCAGGCCTGCGGCCCGAATCTTGTCCAAAACCACCCATACATGAACTAAGTGCTCCTCCCAAGACCCACTGTAGATCGCGATGTCATCCAGGTATGCACAAGCAAAATCCTGGAAGCCATCGAGGAGCCTATCCACCATACGCGGGATGGTAGCCGGGGCATTTTCCATCCCGAATGGCATGACCCTAAATCGATACAGGCCAAACGGGGTGACAAATGCCGACTTGGGGGTAGCATCCTCGGCCAGGGGAATCTGCCATTAGCCTTTACACAGGTCTATGGTAGTGAGATAGCATCCCCTGGCTATGCAATCTAGCAGTTCGTCTATCCTGGGCATCGGGTAGGCGTCAGTGGTGGTCTTCTCGTTGAGTCGCCTATAGTCCACGCAGAACCGGCTGGTCCCATTTGTGTGTGTCCAGGGGTCTCTACCCTGTGCACTAGCTCTCTCTAGTAAATCTGGGTAAATCAGGGAGGGTTAAGCTTTCTGAGTCGTCTGCAGCAGGGGCACACACTGCAGCGACATCTTCCTGTTTTTCTTGGTACTCCTGCAGCATGTTCACATGAAAGGATCGCTGGATCCTTTCATCTGCACAGCTGGCAATGACATAAGTAGTATCACATACCTGGGCTACTAATTTGTATGGGCCCTGCATCTTGTCAGTCTTCACCGGCTTGAGCACTAAGAGTACTCCACCAACATGGCCAGTGCCGCTGACGCCGTTCTCAGCTTTACTATCCCGCTTCTATGTCTCCTTGAAAAAACGCTTTGGGCGATAATGGAAGAGGATGTGGCACAGGAGGAAGAGGGGTAATTTCCATGGTTATCAGGCCAGTCATTCACAAGTGGCTCGGAGGGTGGGTTCCTGCACCAGCATAGGCCAGGTACACAATTGTCCAGCCAGGGCACAGTTCTGTAGGATGAGGAGGAGGAGGAACCATGTTCACAGCAGGGTGGCATCCAACGCAGCTCGTGGGCATCACTGGAGCGTGGTTGGGGGGATACAGAGGACACAGACGATACACCTCCCACAGAGGACAGCTGGCACACATGAGCGACTACATGCTGCAGTGCCTGTGCAACGACTGGCGAGTTGCCCACATTCTAACTTGTGCTGATTACTGGGTGGCCACCCTGCTGGATCCCTGTTACAAGGACAATGTCCTTAATTCCCTCACTGGAGCGTGATCGTTAGATGCGTGACTACAAGCGCACGCTGGTAGATGCGCTGCTGAGGGCATTCCCAACTGACACCGGGAGCTCAGTGGAAGCACAATGCGAAGGCAGAGGAGAAGGAAAAGGTCGTCAACGCAGCAGGGGCACCGCCAGCACCTCAGAAGGCAGGGTTAGCATGGACAAAATATGGAAAAGCTTTGTCATCACGCCACAACAACCAGCACCACCAGCTGATATGGAACGTCTTAACATAGAAACATAGAATGTGACGGCAGATAAGAACCATTCGGCCCATCTAGTCTGCCCAGTTTTCTAAATACTTTCATTAGTCCCTGGCATTATCTTATAGTTAGGATAGCCTTATGCCTATCCCACGCATGCTTAAACTCCTTTACTGTGTTAACCTCTACCACTTCAGCTGGAAGGCTATTCCATGCATCCACTACCCTCTCAGTAAAGTAATACTTCCTGATATTATTTTTAAACCTTTGCCCCTCTAATTTAAGACTATGTCCTCTGGTTGTGGTAGTTTTTCTTCTTTTAAATATAGTCTCCTCCTTTACTGTGTTGATTCCCTTTATGAGTATGCTATGGAATAATATCCTAGACCGCTCCCTTGGAGGGACCTGACAAATGACATCTTCTTTCGGGAGTGTGGAAGTGCTGAGATTTGAACTCGGATCGCTGGATTCAGAGTCCAGAGTGCTAACCATTACAGGGTCTTGAGGAATACAAATAGTGAGCTATAGAATAAAATTCAAAGGTCACGCGAATTGTTTGAGCCTCTACTGCCAAGGACTAGGTTAGTGTCAGGAAACCACTGGTGGGACTTGAACCCTTGGTTCCCAGTTAAAACTGCAATACACTGCTTGCCATGCCGCTGTAGAACCTCAACATTTTTATTTGACTGTTGCTTTCTCTTGATGTGAATTTTTTTTTTTAAAAGAAGCACGTAGGTCCCACCGAGATTTGAACTCGGATCGCTGGATTCAGAGTGCTAACCATTACACTAGCAGGAGGCTGCATTTCAGCAACATGATGGAACAGTACATGTGCACATGCCTACACGTACTGACTGACGGGTCTGCCCCATTCAACTTCTGGGTCTCCAAATTGGGCACATGGCCTAGCTTGCCCTTTATGCCTTGGAGGTGCTGGCCTGCCCTGCAGCCAGTGTATTGTCTGAACGTGTATTTAGCACAGCAGGGGGCGTTATCACAGACAAGCACAGCTGCCTGTCCACAGCCAACGTGGACAAGCTCACGTTTATTAAAATGAACCAGGCATGGATCCCACTAGACTTGTCTGTACCTTGTGCAGAATAGACATTTATACCGGCCTCACCCAGCCATTGTTATACTCAAGTGCACTTTGTTTTCTTTGTTTTCATTTTCTATAGGTTCCAATATTTTGGGGGCTACCCCAAGGGAAAAAAATAAATAAACCAAACAAATAAAAAACAGTGTTGGCTACCTCCTCCTTCTCTACCGCCGCTTCCACCTACACTGCCACCGTCACCGCCTCCTCAACCTCCTACTCCACATCCACCTCCTCCTCCTAGTTCAAGATTATTATTTTAAATTTTTATGTATTTTATGCTATTTTAAGTTATTTCCCTACCCACATTTGTTTGCAGGGCACTTGTCCTACTCTACTTCCTTTTGCAGCCCTCTAGCCCTTTCCAGGACTTTTTTAGAGCCATTTTAGTGCCCAAAAGTTCTGGTCCCCATTGACTTCAATGGGGTTCGGGGTCAAGTTCGAGTCCGAACTCTAACTTTTTGCCGAAGTTCAGCCGAACACGGCGAACCCGAACATCCAGGTGTCCGCTCAACTCTATTTATGAATCATCTGTAATAGTGTTGGCGAATCATATAAACCTTCGTATTGGGTTTTAAACCTTGAGGTAATGGCCACTCTACTACAGCCGACAACTTTTTGGCATCTATGCTGACTCCAGAAGCAGATATCACGTAGCCCGAGAAATTTACCTAAATTTGGTCAAATATTTGGCCATTTTTTAAGCTTGCTGTATAGACCATGCTTGAGAAGCGTTTGTAATACATGAGAGTGAAGTGTACTTAAATCAGAGTAATAGATCAGAATGTCATCCAAGTAAACAATCACAAAGGGATGGATATATTCTCTGAGGACATCATTAATAAAATCCTGGAAAACCGCTTGTGCATTGCATAGGCCGAACGGCATAGCAGCATATTCGTAATGACCACTCCTAGTATTAAACGCGGTTTCCCATTTGTGTCCCTCTTTGATACGCACAAAGTTATATGCACCTCTGACATCCAGTTTGGTAAATATAGAGGACTCTATTGAGCAATTCTGTGATTAAAGGAATGGGGTATACATTCTGAATAGTTATTTTGTTGAGCCCTCTAGAATCTATTGTCCCAGCGCTGGGTCGGTGTAGCCGTGTGGCCATTCAGCACAGCCGCCTGTCAGTGCCTGATCAGCAAAGCAATGTTGTGGGAGACCACACTCCCATACTTACCATGAGGCAGCCTCTCGCTCTGCGGTCTGGGGCCGAAATATTGTTCGGATGATCGGCGGCCACTGTGCCTGGCCATATTATAAAGATCCCTCTGACGAAGTGCCCTTCGCCACTTGGGCCTGGAGAGGACTGCTTGCCCGCCTCTTGCCCTGTGACTATGGACCCTGGGAGATTTGGCCGGTTCAATTCAGTATGATAGGAGTTATGTATTTTTGTATCCTTTTGTGTTTTACTGGTAACATGTGCTCAATGGAGTCTGCCTCTATCCCTGGATATAATTGGATTATTTTCCCCATTGTCTCCAGGATAGAGGGCTCTTTAAAACCGGTTTGGGACAGATAGCTATGCTGCCAGCCAGGCCCCAAAATATACTTTACTAACTTCTGAACCCCTGGTCTGATTCATGCCATTTTTTGATATGTTGTTCCCCTGAATGGATTGATTGTGCATATATAATTTTTTATGTGAATGTGATGTATATTTTAGAAGTTATGAATATGCTGTAAAATGTATATTTTTCCTGCCTGTGATAAATTACATTAACCCATTGTGTTCAGTAATTATATCACAGGCAGAGGGGAGGATTTTATGTGTTTGTGCTGGGTGTGTTTTATGTTTTACTGTACGGGATTGGTTACATGTTGTCCCTCCCTATGGGATGTCCCCTTGCATGGGGACTTGCATAAAAGTGTGTGTGTGTTAATTAAAGTCAGATCATCTTGAACCTTTCTTGAAGCCTTGGCTCATGCTTGGGGGATGGGATAACTACACTCTGGGGATTGCTATAATCACTATACTCCCCAGGGTATGATCACTAAACTCTGCTAAGAGCTTGTTCCTGCTCTCTGGGGAAAGAGAGATCACCCACTGGGAGCTGGATCCTGGCATTGAGTCCAGGGTGGGTGGAGACGGCGAGACCCCGGTGCAGCTGCATCACTGGAAGTGGGGTCCGCAGTGCTGATGGTGTCGGTTGGAGTGCTTGGAGTTCTCAGCGAGCACTAGGCGCATCGATTGGCGGAGGTACTCAGTCGGAGTGCCAGCGTTCCGTCACAATCCCGCCACCGGAGTTAAGACTGATGATGACCTCTTTGCCCTCCTATGGCTATTTAAATTCTCTAGTTCACTTCTATTGTGCCCTGTCAAGAGGACATAGTCTTAAATTAGAGGGACAAAGGTTTAAAAATAATATCAGGAAGTATTACTTTACTGAGAGGGTAGTGGATGCATGGAATAGCCTTCCAGCTGAAGTGGTAGAGGTTAACACAGTAAAGGAGTTTAAGCATGCGTGGGATAGGCATAAGGCTATCCTAACTATAAGATAAGGCCAGGGACTAATGAAAGTATTTAGAAAACTGGGCAGACTAGATGGGCCGAATGGTTCTTATCTGCCGTCACATTCTATGTTTCTATGTTTCTATGTTTTAATTTTTTTGCTAAACTCCAAGAGCGCATATCCTTCTGTTATATCTGACCGATCTGACCTTGGCATTTCTTGACTATTCTACCTTTTGTTGTCCTTGATCTTTGGCTATTCACTTGTTTAAACTGTCTTCTGTAATCCTGACCTCAGCTTGTCCTGTATTATTTTACTTAGAGTATGGCCATTCTAAGGCCCGGTTTCTAAGGAAAAAAATTATTCACGGTAAGCAAAATGTACATTTTTGGGGGATGCACGGATTACTGGATTATCCCTAAACATGCTGAATGGATTGTCTATGTGGCTTATCTTTCCTGGCCTCTCACCTATATGTTATGAGAGAATAACTGTGATAATATTGCTTTTTTGTATTTTAGTGAGATTTAGTAAGTTTTTATTTTTTATTTTTGCTGATTTTGCTGTTATTTGTTTGTTTTTAAAATATTTTATTTATTTATTGTTTTTTTTCTTTGCTCACATGGACGTTATTTTGAACCTACATATGGACTTGAATATTGAATACTGCGACTATCTACATACACACGACAGGCGTATAAAATAAATGTATTTCTTACTGTGTGGGGCTTGTTAAAATCATCTAAGTATTGTTTATGGTTTATTACTATTATCCTGAGACTGGGTCTGAGATTGCCCATAACTGGCAGTGTCCGAGGATATTTTCAGTCATCATCAGGGCTGCCATCAGAAATTTTGGGGCCCCTGACAGAGCACAAGGTCTGGGCCCGCCCCCCCGACCCCTCCCTCCCGGGCCCGCCCACGCCCTACCTAGTCCGCTGACAATGATGCGGGACTGAATGTGGTGTGTATGGTGGAAGTAAATTAGAATGTGTGTAATGGATGTAGTGTTTGTGTGTATTAGATACTGTTTGTGCAGTGAATGCAGAGTGTGTTAGTGTAGCCAGGGCCGGCCTTAGGGGTGTGCGAGTCCCTGCTTCCCCACCAAACAGTCACCAGGAGCTGCACTGCCTCCACAATGAACTCCACAGGTAACTGTGTGATTGTCAGGTGAGTGTGACTCTCTGCCTGTGTGTATTATTGTCTGTGTGTGTATGACTGTCTGCCTCTCTGTGTGTGTATGACTCTCTGCCTGTGTGTATTACTGTCTGTGTGTATGACTGTCTGCCTCTGTGTGTCTGTGTGTATGACTGTCTGCCTCTGTGTGTCTGTGTGTATGACTGTCTGCCTGTGTGTGTGTATTACTGTCTGTGTTTGTTGTGTGTGTGTGTGTATTACTGTCTGTGTGTATGACTGTCTGCCTCTGTGTGTCTGTGTGTATGACTGTCTGTCTGTGTGTGTGTGTGTATGACTATCTGCCTCTGTGTGTCTGTGTGTATGACTGTCTGCCTCTGTGTGTCTGTGTGTATGACTGTCTGCCTCTGTGTGTCTGTGTGTATGACTGTCTGCCTGTGTGTGTGTATTACTGTCTGTGTGTGTGTGTGTATGACTATCTGCCTCTGTGTGTCTGTGTGTATGACTGTCTGCCTCTGTGTGTCTGTGTGTATGACTGTCTGCCTGTGTGTGTGTATTACTGTCTGTGTGTATGACTGTCTGCCTGTGTGTGTGTATTACTGTCTGTGTGTGTGTGTGTATGACTATCTGCCTCTGTGTGTCTGTGTGTATGACTGTCTGCCTCTGTGTGTCTGTGTGTATGACTGTCTGCCTGTGTGTGTGTATTACTGTCTGTGTGTGTGTGTGTATTACTGTCTGTGTGTATGACTGTCTGCCTCTGTGTGTCTGTGTGTATGACTGTCTGCCTGTGTGTATGTATTACTGTCTGTGTGTGTGTGTATGACTGTCTGCCTCTGTGTGTCTGTGTGTATGACTGTCTGCCTGTGTGTGTGTATTACTGTCTGTGTGTGTGTGTGTGTATTACTGTCTGTGTGTATGACTGTCTGCCTCTGTGTGTCTGTGTGTATGACTGTCTGCCTGTGTGTGTGTATTACTGTCTGTGTGTGTGTGACTGTCTACCTCTGTGTGTCTGTGTGTATGACTGTCTGCCTCTGTGTGTCTGTGTGTATGACTGTCTGCCTCTGTGTGTCTGTGTGTATGACTGTCTGCCTCTGTGTGTCTGTGTGTATGACTGTCTGCCTCTGTGTGTGTATTACTGTCTGTGTGTGTGTGTATGACTGTCTGCCTGTGTGTGTATTACTGTCTGTGTGTGTGTGTGTGTATGACTGTCTGCCTCTGTGTGTCTGTGTGTATGACTGTCTGCCTGTGTGTATTACTGCCTCTGTGTGTCTGTGTGTATGACTGCCTGCCTCTGTGTGTGTATTACTGCCTCTGTGTGTGTGTGTGTGTGTATGACTGTCTGCCTCTGTGTGTGTCTGTGTGTATGACTGTGTGTGTCTGTGTGTATTACTGTCTGCCTCTGTGTGTATTACTGTCTGTGTCTGTGTGTATGACTGACTGTCTGCCTGTGTGTGTCTGTGTGTGTGTGTATATGACTGTCTGCCACTGTGTGTATTACTGTCTGTCTCTGTGTGTGTGTCTGTGTGTATGACTGTCTGCCTCTGTGTGTATGACTATCTGCATGTGTGTGTCTGTGTGTGTGTATGACTATCTGCCACTGTGTGTCTGTGTGTATTACTGTCTGCCTCTCTGTGTGTGTCTGTGTGTATTACGGTCTGCCTCTGTGTGTGTGATTGTGTGTATGACTGCTTCTGTGTGTATGACTGCTTCTGTGTGTATGGCTGTCTGCCTCTGTGTGTATGGCTGTCTGCCTCTGTGTGTCTGTGTGTATTACTGTCTGTGTCTGTGTGTATGACTGACTGTCTGCCTGTGTGTGTCTGTGTGTGTTTGTGAGACTGTCTGCCTTTGTGTGTCTGTGTGTGTGTGGATGTCTTCCTGTGTGTGTGTGTGTATGGCCGTCTGACTCTGTGTGTGTGTGTGTCACATACAACCAATACACGCATATCACACACTGTTAATACACCTACTATCACATACACAGACAACACAAACATTAGAGCATACATGGATGACGGGGGGGGGCGCTGTGAAGATTTTTCGCACAGGGCGTCTAAATGCCTAAGGCCGGCCCTGAGTGTAGCGGATGCAGTGTGTATAGTGAACGCAGAGTGTGTTTGAGTAGTGGATGTAGTGTGTGTACAGTGATGTAGTGTGTGTTTGTGTAGTGGATGTAGTGTTTGTATGTACTAGATGAAATGTGTTTAGGTGATGCAGTGTCTGTAGTTGATGTAGTGTGTGTATTAGACGCAGTGTCTGTGTATAGTGAATGCAGAGTGTTTCAATTTGTGGTGGATGTAGTGTGTGTACTGTGAATACAGCATGTTTGTGTAGTGGATGCTGTGTGTACAGTTAATGCAGAGTCAGTATAGTGAATCCAGAGTGTGTGCATAGTTTAGTGAATGCAGAGTGTGTGTTAGTGTGTAATGAATGCAGAGTGTGTGTTAGTGTGTAGTGAATGCAGTGTGTCAGTGTAATGAATGTAGTGTGTGTGTTAGTGCAGTGAATGCAGAGTGTTTGTAAATGTGTAGTGAATGCAGAGTGTGTGTTAATGTGTAGTGAATGCAGAGGGTGTGTTAGTGTGTAGCGGATGCAGAGTGTGTGTTAGTGTGTAGCGGATGCAGAGTGTGTGTTAGTGTAGTGAATGCAGAGTGTTAATGTGTAGTGAATGCAGAGAGTGTTTGAGTAGTGGATGTAGTGTGTGTACAGTGATGTAGTGTGTGTTTGTGTAGTGGATGTAGTGTTTGTATGTACTAGATGAAATGTGTTTAGTGGATGCAGTGTCTGTAGTGGATGTAGTGTGTGTATTAGACACAGTGTCTGTGTATAGTGAATGCAGAATGTTTCAATTTGTGGTGGATGTAGTGTGTGTACTGTGAATACAGGATGTTTGTGTAGTGGATGCTGTGTGTACAGTTGATGCAGAGTGTATGTTAGTGTAGTGAATGCAGAGTGTGTGTCAGTATAGGGAATCCAGAGTGTGTGCATAGTTTAGTGAATGCAGAGTGTGTGTTAGTGTGTAATAAATGCAGAGTGTGTGTTAGGGTGTAGTGAATGCAGAGTGTGTCAGTGTAATGAATGTAGTGTGTGTGTAAATTTGTAGTGAATGCAGAGTGTGTGTTAATGTGTAGTGAATGCAGAGAATGTGTTAATGTGTAGTGAATGCAGAGAGTGTGTTAGTGTGTAGCGGATGCAGAGTCTGTGTTAGTGTAGTGAATGCAGAGTGTTAATGTGTAGTGAATGCAGAGAGTGTGTTAGTGTGTAGCGGATGCAGAGTGTGTGTTAGTGTAGTGAATGCAGAGTGTGTTAGTGTGTAGCGGATGCAGAGTGTGGTAATGTGTAGCGAATGCAGAGTGTGTGTCAGTATAGTGGATGCAGTGAGTGTGTTAGTGTGTAGTGTATGCAGAGTGCATGTTGTATTAGTGAATGCAGTGTGTGTATTGTATTAGTGTATGCAGTGTGTGTGTTAGTGTATGCAGTGTGTGTTGTGTCAGTGTATGCAGAGTGTGTTGTGTTAGTGTATGCAGTGTGTGTTGTGTTAGTGTATGCAGTGTGTGCTGTGTCAGTGTATGCAGTGTGTGTGTGTGTCAGTGTATGCAGTGTGTGTGTGTGTTGTGTCAGTGTATGCAGTGTGTGTGTGTTTTGTCAGTGTATGTAGTGTGTGTGTGTGTGTGTTGTGTTAGTGTATATAGTGTGTGTGTTGTGTCAGTGTATGTAGTGTGTGTGTGTGTTGTGTCAGTGTATGTAGTGTGTGTGTGTAAATGTCCAATGAGGAGGGGGAGGGGGGGCATTTTAACATTATTTAAAAAAAAGGGGGGAGATTCCATCCCTGGTGGTCCGGTGGCATGGTGGGGCCCCCCCACTCCCTGTTACCGCAGAGGGGGCCCAGGCAGCACACAGCTTCTCCTCTTCTCTCCTCCAATAACTCTCGCGAGACCCGCGGAGCGTTGCCATGGCAACCGGGTCTCGCGAGAGTTATTAGCAGGGAGGAGAAGAGAAGAGGCTGTGTGCTGCCTGGGCCCCCTCTGCGGTAACAGGGAGCCGGGGGCCCGCGGCTGCACACATAGATCGCGATATTCGCTATCTATGTGTGCAGAGAAAGAAAGTGGGGCCCAGGACTGCCAGAGCAGTCCGGGCCCCCCAGGGCCGCCGGGCCCGTGACAACTGTCACGGTTGTCACCCCCTGATGGCGGCCCTGGTCATCATACAGCATGTGATACGCCTGCAATCAATTTTAATCTTGTGAGTGCAACCTACAGCGCACTACTTAAAGGTGTATCCACTTTATTACTTTATTTATGAGGCTTTTATTTTCTCCCTCTGTAGATATTTTCTGTGTTTCCATAATTGGCAGTGTCTTTATTGGGTGATTGATATTAGGTGATTTAAAATTGTTTCTCTGACTTTTGTACTTTAAATTTCTCCGGTTACGGTATAGTGCAGGCAAGGGTTTCTTCCCCCTGAGAGTGTGTGTATTTATTTACAGAGTTCCTGTACTCCGACCAAGTATGCCATTCTTCATCCGATTATTCATCATCCATCCCTGTGGCCGAGCTCCTTTACTCTGACCAAGTACCTCGTCTAGTCCGCTGCCACAGGAGACTCTGGAACACTTCAGACCCAGTCGCTGAAGCTTGACTACGGTCTCTCCAGAGCTCTTCCACCTGACCAGACTGCAGTTTTCTCCTTTCAGGCCAGTATTGTCCCCTTGCATCTTCCTACCTTTGACTGTAATATGATTAGCTCCCGCCTTTATAAAGACACTCGTGGCTCTCACCCATAGCTCTTTTGACTTTGTCACATGCGACAGTGACCATGCAGCCCGCCAACAGGTCCAAAATGTTAAAGGGATACCCAGAAAAAATATAGACACAGGACACAAAGTTCTAAAAGAAACTAACATGATTATAATTGATTTATTTTTAGATAAGGACTAGCCTTTGGGAACTAGTCCTTAAGCATGTGGTGACAACCCTTTAAAAACAAACATATAGAACATTATAGAATGAGCAATTATAATTAATACATGAACTATATGATACAAGTAACATTTTCAAACACACTAAAAGGCAATAATATATACATTTAACTACTTATTTGGTTGCCCTCATTTGCATACCAGCATTATGTAAATGTGCACACTTCCATTCGGCCAGCAGAGGGCACTGCAGAGTTATCACGTAACAATAAATAGTTTGTTTTTCGATTGCTACCATCACAAGCCATCTTCAGGGTTTCTTGGGAACAGGTCCATAGTCTCTGGGCAAGAGGCTGGCGTTCAAACTGTCATGGGAGCTTCTGTCACAATTTGTTATTTTTTTATTTTTTTCTATTTCTATTTATTTTTTGTATTAAATTTGAGCAATCTAATTTTGCGGACGGTAATTTGTGATTTTGTTGGTTCAAGTGAGTGCATGATTCATAACATCTGGTAAAAAAAACTTAATTATTTGCACAGAATTAACATCACGCAGCCAGGAACAGAGTTAGACCCCCGGCAACAGTGCTTATTTCTTCTGTAGGTGCAGAAACGTTGCACATACAGATTCCTACCAACATGACCACTTCTAAAAGCAGAAATGGACATAGAGGTCGCAAGTCACTCTTTAACAATACAAGAGGTGAAACGCTCAGGAAGGGTGTTATAGGTGGAGAGGTGAGCAAGCAAATAGGCAGGACCTGTCCTGAAAGACACTGCATATTGTATCTTCAGCACAAACAAAATATATATTCAAAGCATGTGAACTGTCGTTCTCCCTGGATTTTTCTGATTCTTTAAGCTAATGGCCTAACTTATCAATTTGAGTCAGGTGCCTTAGTGTGAAGAATTTGGAATATTGCGTGTTTAAAGGTCACGGGGCTCCACTGCAGCACCTGCCAGCCATCGGCGCAGTCCTTCAGGTCATGTCACTCGTTAGATATCAGCAGGCAGAAATACTCTATTCTTATCCGTGTGTGTGTCTCTATATGGCTATTTGCGTTACGAGACAAACAGCACATGAAACTCTCTATTTTGAGAAACGCGCCCCAAATTACTGATCTATGTCATAGCATGATACATACATGTGGTTGCCCGAGTATGATAGGGTAACAAAGAGTAGAAACTGTAGAATTCTATATAGCACGCAGCTGCTTTAATTAAGAACAATGTGCATGCAGCAGGGTTTGCAATGGACTGGTTGTAATGCAGATCTGCAATATGCATTTAGTAATAAATTGTGAGCTATTTGTATGCGTGTGTTGAGGTGGGGGTAGGGGGGTAACTTACCAAACTCCCAGTCTCCAGCATATCATTCACTGGTCAATGAATTTCAAATGACTGAAAAGTAGGGGCTTTAAGATTTGTTTGATGGCTAAAGGTGTGTGTGATTGCTGGAAACATTCACTTAAACTAGGTTTAAGTCATTTCTAACCCTAAACGCCTATAATTGAGCTAACAAACCTAAATATCTGAACATCCACCCTCTTTACTCTAACTCCCTCCTATCCTAACTGTAGTCCTAGCAGGGACTCCATACTTCGCTGGTTACACACAATCCAATGGAGCAGTCAGGCACAGTAAAATAATCCAAGAATCTCCCACCTCCTCCCCAGTACCTGGACGACACACAGCTCTGGAGGGATAACTGAATTGTATTGACACATACACGCAGGACACATGATCCATGGGGCCCCTGTGCGAAAGGTGAAAATGGGGGGGAGGCCACGGATCAGAGAAACTGCTATGTTTCACTGAGGGTTAATCCAGCCTCTAGTGGCTCTCACTGACAGCTGCTAGAGGCGCTTACGCGATTCTCACTGTGAAAATCACAGTGAGAAGACGCTGGACGTCCATAGCAAAGCATTGAGTTTGAATGCGCGCGTGGCTTTTGCTGCGCATGCGCATTTGGAGCTGAGATGCGGATCGGGGCGGAGAGATCCCCAGCGCCAAGGGAGCCCGGCGCTGGAGAAAGGTAAGTGTTGAAGGGGTAATAACCCCTTCAGCCCAGTGGGAGGGGGGCCACAAGGGTGGGGGGGACCTAAGGACTATATAGTGCCAGGAAATGAGTTTGTTTTCCTGGCACTATGGTGGTCCTTTAATGACAAATATTCAGATACACATACAGACATACACATACAGACACACTCAGTAACAGACACACACACACAGTAACACACACTCACTGACACACAAAAAACTAACACACTCACTAGCAAACACACACTCAATAACAGACACACACTAACAGACACATGCAAACTAACACACAACTTACACACTCAGTAACAGACATACACACAGTAACACACTCACTGATACACACACACACTAACACACATTTTTATTTCACTTTAATCCCCCAGCCTCCCTGGGGTCCAATGGGGCTGCTGGGCGGCCAGTCATTGCAGGCAGCAAGGGAGCACTGATCCTCCTGTTCAGCGAGGGAGCTGTGCAGAGAGAGCCCAGGCGAGAATGCTCCCTCGCGCTCCCGCCCGCCCGCAAAGTGACGCCACTACCAGCCTCGGGGGCCTTGAGGTGGCCAGCTCCTGGGCCCCCCAGGAGAAGAGACTGGCAAAATGCAGCCGTGGCTGCACTGGCATACAGACCCCTGCGACTGCGGTATGTACGCCAGTGCATGCACGGCTTTAATGTCCAGTCCCATGCAAGGGGTTTTACAAGCAGAAAATGCAGGGGATTCAATGCCAAGATCCGCAGTGCTTGACAGATAATTGTCTCTCCTCTCTCCTCTAAGTTAATTATCTCCCAGGCACAGAAAATCCACAAAATATCCTGTACCATCAAAGTACCCCAACCATACAAATGAACCTCATAAAAAGTACATTCCCCGATAGCTTCGATCTGAGCGACCAACATATCCAAGAATCACTCAGATCAGTTTGGCAGAACGGGAATGCCATCGTGATGAAGTTTTGACCGGCCAGACACGAGGCGTTAGCCCAAAATAGTTCCAGAGAATTAGGTGTCCCGTTCGTGAGGTTCCTGTGCAAAAACCAAAGAAGGGAATCTCTAGCTCTCAGGATACGAATGCTCCCCCTGTTCAGTAATACAAATCTCCCGAACGCCATTCGTGTAGGTGGTCGGGAACAGGAACGGGCAGCAGGCGAAAGTTTACCGGTGTTCGCGTGAGTGCCTAGCAGAAAAGAGTTCCAGGCACTCGACAACCAAGTACAGCTGCCCTCGTTCGGGAGACAAGATGGCCACCATTCTCTCTGCCATGTGTTCGGTTATACGAAATAGCGGCCACCCAGGGGAAGCACTCATTAATTGTTTCCCTTGCGGTTTTCACACTTGAGGGGCTGGTGTTAACGTTCTAATGGGGCACAGGGGTGGTCCTCGTTTGGGAGACGAATGGATCCCGTTTGTATGAAGTCTCCCAAACGGCCAAAGAGGAACCACTCAAACAGGGGAAAAGACACAGTACTGTAACAGGGGAGGTACGGACAGCCAAATCAGGGAATAAACGTAGCTGGTGAGTGTCTATTCCGCTACACTTACATTATCCTCTGACCCATACACAATTTTTCAACCACCGTCCTATACACCATTATTTATCCTCCGTCCTATACACCATTATTCATCCTCCGTCCCATACACCATTATTCATCCTCCATCATATACACCATTATTCATCCTCCGTCCCATACACCATTATTCATCCTCCGTCCTATACACCATTATTTATCCTCCGTCCTATACACCATTATTCATCCTCCGTCCCATACACCATTATTCATCCTCCATCATATACACCATTATTCATCCTCCGTCCTATACACCATTATTCATCCTCCATCCTATACACCATTATTCATCCTCCGTCCCATACACCATTATTCATCCTCCGTCCTATACACCATTATTTATCTTCCGTCCTGTACACCATTATTCATCCACCATCCCATACACCATTATTCATCCTCCGTCCTATACACCATTATTCATCCTCCGTCCCATACACCATTATTCATCCTCCGTCCCATACACCATTATTCATCCTCCGTCCTATACACCATTATTTATCCTCCGTCCCATACACCATTATTCATCCTCCGTCCCATACACCATTATTAATCCTCCGTCCGATACACCATTATTCATCCACCATCCCATACACCATTATTCCTCAACCATCCCATACACCATTATTCATCCTCCGTCCTATACACCATTATTTATCCTCCGTCCTATACACCATTATTTATCCTCCGTCCCATACACCATTATTCATCCTCCGTCCTATACACCATTATTCATCCTCCGTCCTATACACCATTATTCATCCACCGTCCTATACACCATTATTCATCCTCCGTCCTATACACCATTATTCATCCACCGTCCTATACACCATTATTCATCCTCCGTCCCATACACCATTATTTATCTTCCGTCCTGTACACCATTATTCATCCACCGTCCTATACACCATTATTTATCCTCCGTCCCATACACCATTATTTATCCTCCGTCCTATACACCATTATTTATCTTCCGTCCTATACACCATTATTCATCCACCGTCCTATACACCATTATTCATCCTCCGTCCTATACACCATTATTCATCCACCGTCCTATACACCATTATTCATCCTCCGTCCCATACACCATTATTTATCTTCCGTCCTGTACACCATTATTCATCAACCGTCCCATACACCATTATTCATCCTCCATCATATACACCATAAAGAAACCCTGCAGAGTGTGTTTCCCCCTACCAGATCCAATAAATAAACCCTGCAGAGTGCGTTTCCCCCGACCAGATCCAATAAATAAACCCTGCAGAGTGCGTTTCTCTCGGCCGGATCCACTAAATAAACCCTGCAGAGTGCGTTTCCCCCGACCAGATCCAATAAATAAACCCTGCACAGTGTGTTTCCCCCGACCAGATCCAATAAATAAACCCTGCAGAGTGCGTTTCCCCCGACCAGATCCAATAAATAAACCCTGCAGAGTGCGTTTCTCTCGGCCAGATCCACTAAATAAACCCTGCAGAGTGCGTTTCTCTCGGCCAGATCCACTAAATAAACCCTGCAGAGTGCGTTTCCCCCGACCAGATCCAATAAATAAACCCTGCACAGTGTGTTTCCCCCGACCAGATCCAATAAATAAACCCTGCAGAGTGCGTTTCCCCCGACCAGATCCAATAAATAAACCCTGCAGAATGTGTTTCTCTTTCCTAGGTCCAATAAAAAAAAATTGCAGAGTGTTATAGCGGGATACAGGACCTAACTACACTTTTATTTCCTTTGTTAGGTTGTCTGTAACCCCCTCTCCCCCCCTTGTTCGTTTACTGAACCAACTTTGTGTGGTCCCCTTGTTCGCAAATCATGTTTAGGCTGATTAGAAGATGGTGCTTGTCCCATTCTAAATATTATAGGAATGAGGCTTAATGATTAATCTGTGGGAAAATATTAATGTTTCTCTTGGATATGATACTGGAACACAAGACTGATGGCCATTAACATATCAGAGGACCCCCTATATAAGAAGGAATCTCGACATATGGCAAGCTAGAGAGTTAGGTTATATTTAATCCAGACTTCCAGGCCACTTATGTGTGACTTCTCACACCTTACAGAGCAGCTCTGTTGGGGTCCCAGCTTCAAAGAGGAATCAAGGCTATAAAGCTTCTGACCTCCCATATAATCAAATTAACCCCTTTTGAAAATGTATTTTTGGGGTTGTAATGGATACCTCCGCCGACAAACGCTTCTAGTGCTTCTCAAGGGCAACTAGCACTGCACCGGACACTATAACCACCACAGACTTCACGAACCGCCTTAGCTTGGTTGGGGTCTCGCTGTCTCCTTCCCACCCTGGTCCAACATCTGGATCCAGGACCGTGTGGGAAGGACCTCTCCTCCAGGAGAGTATAGCTGAAGAGAGCTCTAACAAGAGCTAGCAGTGATATAGCGGGTATAGCTGTTCCCTACAACACGAGACAAGGCTGCGAGTTGAGGGTAAGAAGGTCTGGTTTATTAAGCACAAAGGCATTGCTTTTATACACATTTTCAGGCCAGAGGCACGTCCCCTAGACCTGATGGAACACACGGACAAAAAGAAAGTGTGTTTTCTAGAATTCATTAACAGACATGAAACTCCAGACTAACCTAACCTATTGCACAGTCAATACAACCCCCCCTCCCTCAACCAAAGGCGGCCAGACTGTGTTAGGGCTACTGCTGTACACAAAACATTACACAAAAATAGTGACTCATGGGATGTGTCTCTCTGAGGTCACAAAGCCAATAAAACACTGGGATCAGAAGAATTTGCTGTACATAGTACTGTCCACTAGGTGTCACTACTCAACCAGGGTCTCTGCCCTCTGGGAGTCTCCAAACAGACACAATGACATGAGGAGTGTGGGTGGATTAGAACTCAGGAACCTGGCTAATTCTTATTATGGAATGTCAGCCTGATACAATGTTTACTGATTATTACTTACTGACAGTACTTAATCATTATTGGTACTTACTGACACTACATACAGATATGGATTATTACTTACCAACAGTACATACTAATTATTACTCAATAATTATTAGAACTTACTAATAATACTAACTGATAGCACATACTAATGACTGATAGTAGTTATTGATCAGCACTTACTAATTATTAGTACTTAATGATGCAATTTTACTAATAGTACTTACTGATTAGTATTAACTGATGCATTCCTACTTATAGTACTTCATAACACACACTATAAGTACTTACTGATAGTATATCATAACACGCACTATAAGTACTTACTGATAGTATATCATAACGCACACTATAAGTACTTACTGATAGTATATCATAACACGCACTATAAGTACTTACTGATAGTATATCATAACGCACACTATAAGTACTTACTGATAGTATATCATAACGCACACTATAAGTACTTACAGATAGTATATCATAACACACACTATAAGTACTTACTGATAGAATATCATAACACGCACTATAAGTACTTACAGATAGTATATCATAACACGCACTATAAGTACTTACAGATAGTATATAATAACACGCACTATAAGTACTTACTAATAGTATATCATAACACACACTATAAGTACTTACTGATAGTATATCATAACACACACTATAAGTACTTACAGATAGTATATCATAACACGCACTATAAGTACTTACAGATAGTATATCATAACACACACTATAAGTACTTACTGATAGTATATCATAACACACACTATGAGTACTTACTGATAGTATATCATAACACACACTATAAGTACTTACTGATAGTATATCATAACACACACTATAAGTACTTACTGATAGTATATCATAACACGCACTATAAGTACTTACTGATAGTATATCATAACACACACAATAAGTACTTACTGATAGTATATCATAACGCACACTATAAGTACTTACAGATAGTATATCATAACACACACTATAAGTACTTACTGATAGTATATCATAACACACACTATGAGTACTTACTGATAGTATATCATAACACACACTATAAGTACTTACTGATAGTATATCATAACACACACTATAAGTACTTACTGATAGTATATCATAACACGCACTATAAGTACTTACTGATAGTATATCATAACACACACTATAAGTACTTACTGATAGTATATCATAACGCACACTATAAGTACTTACAGATAGTATATCATAACACACACTATAAGTACTTACGATAGTATATCATAACACGCACTATAAGTACTTACTGATAGTATATCATAACACACACTATAAGTACTTACGATAGTATATCATAACACGCACTATAAGTACTTACTGATAGTATATCATAACACACACTATAAGTACTTACTGATAGTATATCATAACACACACTATAAGTACTTACAGATAGTATATCATAACACGCACTATAAGTACTTACGATAGTATATCATAACACGCACTATAAGTACTTACTGATAGTATATCATAACACACACTATAAGTACTTACTGATAGTATATCATAACACACACTATAAGTACTTACAGATAGTATATCATAACACGCACTATAAGTACTTACTGATAGTATATCATAACACACACTATAAGTACTTACTGATAGTATATCATAACACACACTATAAGTACTTACTGATAGTGTATCATAACACACACTATAAGTACTTACTGATAGTATATCATAACGCACACTATAAGTACTTACTGATAGTATATCATAACACACTCTATAAGTACTTACTGATAGTATATCATAACACACACTATAAGTACTTACAGATAGTATATCATAACACGCACTATTAGTACCTACTGATAGTATATCATAACACACACTATAAGTACTTACTGATAGTATATCATAACGCACACTATAAGTACTTACTGATAGTATATCATAACACATACTATAAGTACTTACTGATAGTATATCATAACACGCACTATAAGTACTTACTGATAGTATATCATAACACACACTATAAGTACTTACTGATAGTATATCATAACACACACTATAAGTACTTACTGATAGAATATCATAACGCACACTATAAGTACTTACTGATAGTATATCATAACGCACACTATAAGTACTTACTGATAGTATATCATAACGCACACTATAAGTACTTACTGATAGAATATCATAACACGCACTATAAGTACTTATTGATAGTATATCATAACACGCACTATAAGTACTTACAGATAGTATATCATAACACGCACTATAAGTACTTACTGATAGTATATCATAACACACACTATAAGTACTTACTGATAGTATATCATAACACACACTATAAGTACTTACTGATAGTATATCATAACACGCACTATAAGTACTTACTGATAGTATATCATAACGCACACTATAAGTACTTACTGATAGTATATCATAACGCACACTATAAGTACTTACTGATAGTATATCATAACGCACACTATAAGTACTTACTGATAGAATATCATAACACGCACTATAAGTACTTATTGATAGTATATCATAACACGCACTATAAGTACTTACAGATAGTATATCATAACACGCACTATAAGTATTTACTGATAGTATATCATAACACACACTATAAGTACTTACTGATATTATATCATAACACACACTATAAGTACTTACTGATAGTATATCATAACACACACTATAAGTACTTACTGATAGTATATCATAACACGCACTATAAGTACTTACAGATAGTATATCATAACACGCACTATAAGTACTTACTGATAGTATACCATAACACACACTATAAGTACTTACTGATAGAATATCATAACACACACTATAAGTACTTACAGATAGTATATCATAACACGCACTATTAGTACTTACTGATAGTATATCATAACACACACTATAAGTACTTACTGATAGTATACCATAACACACACTATAAGTACTTACTGATAGTATATCATAACACGCACTATAAGTACTTACTGATAGTATATCGTAACACGCACTATTAGTACTTACTGATAGTATATCATAACACACACTATAAGTACTTACTGATAGTATACCATAACACACACTATAAGTACTTACTGATAGTATATCATAACACACACTATAAGTACTTACTGATAGTATATCGTAACACGAACTATAGGTACTTACTGATAGTATATCATAACACACACTATAAGTACTTACTGATAGTATATCGTAACACGAACTATAGGTACTTACTGATAGTATATCATAACACACACTATAAGTACTTACTGATAGTATATCATAACACGCACTATAAGTACTTACTGATAGTATATCATAACACACACTATAAGTACTTACTGATAGGATATCATAACGCACACTATAAGTACTTACTGATAGCATATCATAACACACACTATAAGTACTTACTGATAGTATATCATAACGCACACTATAAGTACTTACTGATAGTATATCATAACGCACACTATAAGTACTTACTGATAGTATATCATAACGCACACTATAAGTACTTACTGATAGTATATCATAACACGCACTATAAGTACTTACTGATAGTATATCATAACACGCACTATAAGTACTTACTGATAGCATATCATAACACGCACTATAAGTACTTACTGATAGTATATCATAACATGCACTATTAGTACTTATTGATAGTATATCATAACACACACTATAAGTACTTACTGATAGTATATCATAACACGCACTATAAGTACTTACTGATAGTATATCATAACACACACTATAAGTACTTACTGATAGTATATCATAACACACACTATAAGTACTTACTGATAGTATATCATAACGCACACTATTAGTACTTACTAATAGTATATCATAACACACACTATAAGTACTTACTGATAGTATATCATAACACACACTATAAGTACTTACTGATAGTATATCATAACACACACTATAAGTACTTACTGATAGTATATCATAACACGCACTATAAGTACTTACTGATAGTATATCATAACACACACTATAAGTACTTACTGATAGTATATCATCACACACTATAAGTACTTACTGATAGTATATCATAACACGCACTATAAGTACTTACTGATAGTATATCATAACACATACTATAAGTACTTACAGATAGTATATCATAACACACACTATAAGTACTTACTGATAGTATATCATAACACACCCTATAAGTACTTACTGATAGTATATCATAACACACACTATAAGTACTTACTGATAGTATATCATAACACACACTATAAGTACTTACTGATAGTATATCATAACACACACTATAAGTACTTACTGATAGTATATCATAACACACACTATAAGTACTTACTGATAGTATATCATAACACGCACTATAAGTACTTACTGATAGTATATCATAACACATACTATAAGTACTTACAGATAGTATATCATAACACACACTATAAGTACTTACAGATAGTATATCATAACACACACTATAAGTACTTACTGATAGTATATCATAACACACACTATAAGTACTTACTGATAGTATATCATAACACGCACTATAAGTACTTACAGATAGTATATCATAACACGCACTATAAGTACTTACTGATAGTATATCATAACACACACTGTAAGTACTTACAGATAGTATATCATAACACACAGTATAAGTACTTACAGATAGTATATCATAACACACACTATAAGTACTTACTGATAGTATATCATAACACACACTATAAGTACTTACAGATAGTATATCATAACACACACTATAAGTACTTACTGATAGTATATCATAACACACACTATAAGTACTTACTGATAGTATATCATAACACACACTGTAAGTACTTACAGATAGTATATCATAACACACACTATAAGTACTTACAGATAGTATATCAGAACACGCACTATAAGTACTTACTGATAGTATATCATAACACACACTATAAGTACTTACTGATAGTATATCATAACACACACTATAAGTACTTACAGATAGTATATCATAACACACACTATAAGTACTTACTGATAGTATATCATAACACACACTATAAGTACTTACAGATAGTATATCATAACACGCACTATAAGTACTTACTGATAGTATATCATAACACACACTATAAGTACTTACTGATAGTATATCATAACACACACTATTAATCGATATAGGATTGTGATGTCCCGAAGCGTGTGGTCCTGTTATTTTTACTGTAATTGCTTTGTATCTTTGTATATGTGCGTATATTGACTGGACCTGGGCAAAGCATTTGCTTGGGGCCCCCTGGACCTTGTCCCCCCTCCCCAGGCGTGCAATCACGTCCTCCACCCCAACGCTGACACACACAGATATGCTGACACACACACACACAGATATACTGACACACACACTGACAGACAGACACACAGACATACTGACACACAAATACTGACACACACACACAGATAGATATACTGAAACACACACACACACACACACACAAGCATACTAACACACACAAAATTTACACTTTAAAAACCCACCCTCCAGTTTCCTACCTTTCCTGCTGGTGGCTGAAGGTGTTGGGAGTTGGGGTCTGGCTCTCTCGTCAAGCCCCCCTCCACTCTGCCTACTCTTCTTTCTCGCGCGCTCCTCTCTTTGTGGGAGGAAGTGATGCACGGCCGTCCCTTCCTCCCAGCCTGCTGCCGAAAAGCAAGGGGCCCACTCGCGCTGTTAAAGCACCTCAGCGCGCGACCAGACCCCTGCTGACAGAAGCCCACCGGGTGGCCCTTTGTGCATGGGCCGGCCGTCCGGTGGGCCTCCTTAGTGTGCGGATTACCGGCCGGGGGGTGAGAAATAGTTCAGGCCAGCGGGGCTCACGGTGCAGCTGCCCCGTTTGCCCCGCGTTAAAGACGGCCCTGCGTATATGAGCTATTATATTGTATATGTTCATGAGTAGTTTATGGTATTGTGTATGATACACATGAATGTAAGCTGTGTATGGGGGCTGCTTGTGGAATTGTGTGTGTGGATGGATATGTCACATTGTGTGTTTGGTAGTGTGTGGGGGCTGTTTGGGGTATTGCATGTGAGAGGCTGCATGTTGGGTTGTGTGCATGTATGTGGATTGTTAGTGGTGTTGTGTTTGTTCGGATTGTGTGTATGTTTGTGTGTGGGCTGTCCATAATATTTGTATGATGGAAGGGTTATTCTGCATTCCTGTGTATATCTAGCAGTGTGGGTGGCTTCCCTGGGTTCCAGTGGGGACCAGGCCGGCCAGGTACATGTCAAAGACAGGAGCTGCAACTGCGTGCTGCTCTACTACTGTGTGGATTCCCATTCACAAGAGCTGGGAGGAAGTGATCTGAGATAACTTCCTCTACGTGCTGCAATGCATACATTGAGGATTGTCCTTCACCACCTTTTCGGATTAGCAGATAGCTGAAGTTTTACTGGGACTCCTGATAGGCCAGAGCCTGTTTTACTGGGACTCCTGATAGGCCAGAGCCTGTTTTACTGGGACTCCTGATAGGCCAGAGCCTGTTTGGCTCTAGCAGCCTTGAGTGCCGTGCAAAGGCACCTCGAGTGCCGTGCATGGCACTAGTGCCGTAGGTTGCCTACCCCTGTGTTAGTACTTACCTTTTCCTGTATAAAGCACTTTATATGTTAGTACTTACCGATTCCTGTATAAAGTACTTTATATGTTAGTACTTACCGATTCCTGTATAAAGTACTTTATATGTTAGTACTTACCGATTCCTGTATAAAGCACTTTATATGTTAGTACTTACCGATTCCTGTATAAAGTACTTTATATGTTAGTACTTACCGATTCCTGTATAAAGCACTTTATATGTTAGTACTTACCGATTCCTGTATAAAGTACTTTATATGTTAGTACTTACCGATTCCTGTATAAAGCACTTTATATGTTAGTACTTACCGATTTCTGTATAACGTACTTTATATGTTAGTACTTACCGATTCCTGTATGAAGCACTTTATATGTAAGTACTTACCGATTCCTGTATAACGTACTTTATATGTTAGTACTTACCGATTCCTGTATAAAGCACTTTATATGTTAGTACTTACCGATTCCTGTATAAAGTACTTTATATGTTAGTACTTACCGATTCCTGTATAAAGCACTTTATATGTTAGTACTTACCGATTCCTGTATAAAGTACTTTATATGTTAGTACTTACCGATTCCTGTATAAAGCACTTTATATGTTAGTACTTACCGATTCCTGTATAAAGTACTTTATATGTTAGTACTTACCGATTCCTGTATAAAGCACTTTATATGTTAGTACTTACCGATTCCTGTATAACGTACTTTATATGTTAGTACTTACCGATTCCTGTATGAAGCACTTTATATGTAAGTACTTACCGATTCCTGTATAAAGCACTTTATATGTTAGTACTTACCGATTCCTGTATAAAGTACTTTATATGTTAGTACTTACCGATTCCTGTATAAAGCACTTTATATGTTAGTACTTACCTTTTCCTGTATAAAGCACTTTATATGTTAGTACTTACCGATTCCTGTATAAAGCACTTTATATGTTAGTACTTACCGATTCCTGTATAAAGCACTTTATATGTTAGTACTTACCGATTCCTGTATAAAGCACTTTATATGTTAGTACTTACCGATTCCTGTATAACGTACTTTATATGTTAGTACTTACCGATTCCTGTATGAAGCACTTTATATGTAAGTACTTACCGATTCCTGTATAACGTACTTTATATGTTAGTACTTACCGATTCCTGTAAAAAGCACTTTATATGTTAGTACTTACCGATTCCTGTATAAAGCAATTTATATGTAAGTACTTACCGATTCCATTATAAAGTACTTTATATGTTAGTACTTACCGATTCCTGTATAAAGTACTTTATATGTTAGTACTTACCGATTCCTGTATAAAGTACTTTATATGTAAGTACTTACCGATTCCTGTATAAAGTACTTTATATGTTAGTACTTACCGATTCCTGTATAAAGTACTTAATATGTTATTACTTACCGATTCCTGTATAAAGCACTTTATATGTTAGTACTTACTGATTCCTGTATAAAGTACTTTATATGTTAGTACTTACCGATTCCTGTATAAAGTACTTTATATGTTAGTACTTACCGATTCCTGTATAAAGTACTTTATATGTTAGTACTTACCGATTCCTGTATAAAGTACTTTATATGTTAGTACTTACCGATTCCTGTAAAAAGTACTTTATATGTTAGTACTTACCGATTCCTGTATAAAGCACTTTATATGTTAGTACTTACCGATTCCTGTATGAAGCACTTTATATGTAAGTACTTACCGATTCCTGTATAAAGCACTTTATATGTTAGTACTTACCGATTCCTGTATAAAGTACTTTATATGTTAGTACTTACCGATTCCTGTATAAAGCACTTTATATGTTAGTACTTACCGATTCCTGTATAAAGTACTTTATATGTTAGTACTTACCGATTCCTGTATAAAGCACTTTATATGTTAGTACTTACCGATTCCTGTATAACGTACTTTATATGTTAGTACTTACCGATTCCTGTATGAAGCACTTTATATGTAAGTACTTACCGATTCCTGTATAAAGCACTTTATATGTTAGTACTTACCGATTCCTGTATAAAGTACTTTATATGTTAGTACTTACCGATTCCTGTATAAAGCACTTTATATGTTAGTACTTACCTTTTCCTGTATAAAGCACTTTATATGTTAGTACTTACCGATTCCTGTATAAAGCACTTTATATGTTAGTACTTACCGATTCCTGTATAAAGCACTTTATATGTTAGTACTTACCGATTCCTGTATAACGTACTTTATATGTTAGTACTTACCGATTCCTGTATGAAGCACTTTATATGTAAGTACTTACCGATTCCTGTATAACGTACTTTATATGTTAGTACTTACCGATTCCTGTAAAAAGCACTTTATATGTTAGTACTTACCGATTCCTGTATAAAGCAATTTATATGTAAGTACTTACCGATTCCATTATAAAGTACTTTATATGTTAGTACTTACCGATTCCTGTATAAAGTACTTTATATGTTAGTACTTACCGATTCCTGTATAAAGTACTTTATATGTAAGTACTTACCGATTCCTGTATAAAGTACTTTATATGTTAGTACTTACCGATTCCTGTATAAAGTACTTAATATGTTATTACTTACCGATTCCTGTATAAAGCACTTTATATGTTAGTACTTACTGATTCCTGTATAAAGTACTTTATATGTTAGTACTTACCGATTCCTGTATAAAGTACTTTATATGTTAGTACTTACCGATTCCTGTATAAAGTACTTTATATGTTAGTACTTACCGATTCCTGTATAAAGTACTTTATATGTTAGTACTTACCGATTCCTGTAAAAAGTACTTTATATGTTAGTACTTACCGATTCCTGTATAAAGCACTTTATATGTTAGTACTTACCGATTCCTGTATGAAGCACTTTATATGTAAGTACTTACCGATTCCTGTATAAAGCACTTTATATGTTAGTCCTTACCGATTCCTGTATAAAGCACTTTATATGTTAGTACTTACCGATTCCTGTATAAAGTACTTTATATGTTAGTACTTACCGATTCCTGTATAAAGCACTTTATATGTTAGTACTTACCGATTCCTGTATAACGTACTTTATATGTTAGTACTTACCGATTCCTGTATGAAGCACTTTATATGTAAGTACTTACCGATTCCTGTATAACGTACTTTATATGTTAGTACTTACCGATTCCTGTAAAAAGCACTTTATATGTTAGTACTTACCGATTCCTGTATAAAGCACTTTATATGTTAGTACTTACCTTTTCCTGTATAAAGCACTTTATATGTTAGTACTTACCGATTCCTGTATAAAGCACTTTATATGTTAGTACTTACCGATTCCTGTATAAAGCACTTTATATGTTAGTACTTACCGATTCCTGTATAAAGCACTTTATATGTTAGTACTTACCGATTCCTGTATAACGTACTTTATATGTTAGTACTTACCGATTCCTGTATGAAGCACTTTATATGTAAGTACTTACCGATTCCTGTATAACGTACTTTATATGTTAGTACTTACCGATTCCTGTAAAAAGCACTTTATATGTTAGTACTTACCGATTCCTGTATAAAGCAATTTATATGTAAGTACTTACCGATTCCATTATAAAGTACTTTATATGTTAGTACTTACCGATTCCTGTATAAAGTACTTTATATGTTAGTACTTACCGATTCCTGTATAAAGTACTTTATATGTAAGTACTTACCGATTCCTGTATAAAGCACTTTATATGTTAGTACTTACCGATTCCTGTATAAAGTACTTTATATGTTAGTACTTACCGATTCCTGTATAAAGTACTTTATATGTTAGTACTTACCGATTCCTGTATAAAGTACTTTATATGTTAGTACTTACCGATTCCTGTATAAAGTACTTTATATGTTAGTACTTACCGATTCCTGTAAAAAGTACTTTATATGTTAGTACTTACCGATTCCTGTATAAAGTACTTTATATGTTAGTACTTACCGATTCCTGTATGAAGCACTTTATATGCAAGTACTTACCGATTCCTGTATAAAGCACTTTATATGTTAGTCCTTACCGATTCCTGTATAAAGCACTTTATATGCAAGTACTTACCGATTCCTGTATAAAGCACTTTATATGTTAGTCCTTACCGATTCCTGTATAAAGCACTTTATATGTTAGTACTTACCGATTCCTGTATAAAGTACTTTATATGTTAGTACTTACCGATTCCTGTATAAAGTACTTTATATATTAGTATTTACCGATTCCTGTATAAAGCACTTTATATGTTAGTACTTACCGATTCCTGTATAAAGTACTTTATATGTTGGTACTTACCGATTCCTGTATAAAGCACTTTATATGTTAGTACTTACCGATTCCTGTATAAAGTACTTTATATGTTAGTACTTACCGATTCCTGTATAAAGCACTTTATATGTTAGTACTTACCGATTCCTGTATAAAGTACTTTATATGTTAGTACTTACCGATTCCTGTATAAAGCACTTTATATGTTAGTACTTACCGATTCCTGTATAACGTACTTTATATGTTAGTACTTACCGATTCCTGTATGAAGCACTTTATATGTAAGTACTTACCGATTCCTGTATAACGTACTTTATATGTTAGTACTTACCGATTCCTGTATGAAGCACTTTATATGTAAGTACTTACCGATTCCTGTATAAAGTACTTTATATGTTAGTACTTACCGATTCCTGTATAAAGCACTTTATATGTTAGTACTTACCGATTCCTGTATAAAGTACTTTATATGTTAGTACTTACCGATTCCTGTATGAAGCACTTTATATGTTAGTACTTACCGATTCCTGTATAAAGTACTTTATATGTTAGTACTTACCGATTCCTGTATAAAGCACTTTATATGTTAGTACTTACCGATTCCTGTATAACGTACTTTATATGTTAGTACTTACCGATTCCTGTATGAAGCACTTTATATGTAAGTACTTACCGATTCCTGTATAACGTACTTTATATGTTAGTACTTACCGATTCCTGTATGAAGCACTTTATATGTAAGTACTTACCGATTCCTGTATAACGTACTTTATATGTTAGTACTTACCGATTCCTGTATAAAGCACTTTATATGTTAGTACTTACCTTTTCCTGTATAAAGCACTTTATATGTTAGTACTTACCGATTCCTGTATAAAGCACTTTATATGTTAGTACTTACCGATTCCTGTATAAAGCACTTTATATGTTAGTACTTACCGATTCCTGTATAAAGCACTTTATATGTTAGTACTTACCGATTCCTGTATAACGTACTTTATATGTTAGTACTTACCGATTCCTGTATGAAGCACTTTATATGTAAGTACTTACCGATTCCTGTATAACGTACTTTATATGTTAGTACTTACCGATTCCTGTAAAAAGCACTTTATATGTTAGTACTTACCGATTCCTGTATAAAGCATTTTATATGTTAGTACTTACCGATTCCTGTATAAAGCAATTTATATGTAAGTACTTACCGATTCCATTATAAAGTACTTTATATGTTAGTACTTACCGATTCCTGTATAAAGTACTTTATATGTTAGTACTTACCGATTCCTGTATAAAGTACTTTATATGTAAGTACTTACCGATTCCTGTATAAAGTACTTTATATGTTAGTACTTACCGATTCCTGTATAAAGTACTTAATATGTTATTACTTACCGATTCCTGTATAAAGCACTTTATATGTTAGTACTTACCGATTCCTGTATAAAGTACTTTATATGTTAGTACTTACCGATTCCTGTATAAAGTACTTTATATGTTAGTACTTACCGATTCCTGTATAAAGTACTTTATATGTTAGTACTTACCGATTCCTGTATAAAGTACTTTATATGTTAGTACTTACCGATTCCTGTAAAAAGTACTTTATATGTTAGTACTTACCGATTCCTGTATAAAGCACTTTATATGTTAGTACTTACCGATTCCTGTATGAAGCACTTTATATGTAAGTACTTACCGATTCCTGTATAAAGCACTTTATATGTTAGTCCTTACCGATTCCTGTATAAAGCACTTTATATGTTAGTACTTACCGATTCCTGTATAAAGTACTTTATATGTTAGTACTTACCGATTCCTGTATAAAGCACTTTATATGTTAGTACTTACCGATTCCTGTATAAAGTACTTTATATGTTAGTACTTACCGATTCCTGTAAAAAGTACTTTATATGTTAGTACTTACCGATTCCTGTATAAAGCACTTTATATGTTAGTACTTACCGATTCCTGTATGAAGCACTTTATATGTAAGTACTTACCGATTCCTGTATAAAGCACTTTATATGTTAGTCCTTACCGATTCCTGTATAAAGCACTTTATATGTTAGTACTTACCGATTCCTGTATAAAGTACTTTATATGTTAGTACTTACCGATTCCTGTATAAAGCACTTTATATGTTAGTACTTACCGATTCCTGTATAACGTACTTTATATGTTAGTACTTACCGATTCCTGTATGAAGCACTTTATATGTAAGTACTTACCGATTCCTGTATAACGTACTTTATATGTTAGTACTTACCGATTCCTGTAAAAAGCACTTTATATGTTAGTACTTACCGATTCCTGTATAAAGCACTTTATATGTTAGTACTTACCTTTTCCTGTATAAAGCACTTTATATGTTAGTACTTACCGATTCCTGTATAAAGCACTTTATATGTTAGTACTTACCGATTCCTGTATAAAGCACTTTATATGTTAGTACTTACCGATTCCTGTATAAAGCACTTTATATGTTAGTACTTACCGATTCCTGTATAACGTACTTTATATGTTAGTACTTACCGATTCCTGTATGAAGCACTTTATATGTAAGTACTTACCGATTACTGTATAACGTACTTTATATGTTAGTACTTACCGATTCCTGTAAAAAGCACTTTATATGTTAGTACTTACCGATTCCTGTATAAAGCAATTTATATGTAAGTACTTACCGATTCCATTATAAAGTACTTTATATGTTAGTACTTACCGATTCCTGTATAAAGTACTTTATATGTTAGTACTTACCGATTCCTGTATAAAGTACTTTATATGTAAGTACTTACCGATTCCTGTATAAAGTACTTTATATGTTAGTACTTACCGATTCCTGTATAAAGTACTTAATATGTTATTACTTACCGATTCCTGTATAAAGCACTTTATATGTTAGTACTTACCGATTCCTGTATAAAGTACTTTATATGTTAGTACTTACCGATTCCTGTATAAAGTACTTTATATGTTAGTACTTACCGATTCCTGTATAAAGTACTTTATATGTTAGTACTTACCGATTCCTGTATAAAGTACTTTATATGTTAGTACTTACGATTCCTGTAAAAAGTACTTTATATGTTAGTACTTACCGATTCCTGTATAAAGCACTTTATATGTTAGTACTTACCGATTCCTGTATGAAGCACTTTATATGTAAGTACTTACCGATTCCTGTATAAAGCACTTTATATGTTAGTCCTTACCGATTCCTGTATAAAGCACTTTATATGTTAGTACTTACCGATTCCTGTATAAAGTACTTTATATGTTAGTACTTACCGATTCCTGTATAAAGTACTTTATATATTAGTATTTACCGATTCCTGTATAAAGCACTTTATATGTTAGTACTTACCGATTCCTGTATAAAGTACTTTATATGTTGGTACTTACCGATTCCTGTATAAAGTACTTTATATGTTGGTACTTACCGATTCCTGTATAAAGTACTTTATATGTTAGTACTTACCGATTCCTGTATAAAGCACTTTATATGTTAGTACTTACCGATTCCTGTATAAAGTACTTTATATGTTAGTACTTACCGATTCCTGTATAAAGCACTTTATATGTTAGTACTTACCGATTCCTGTATAAAGTACTTTATATGTTAGTACTTACCGATTCCTGTATAAAGCACTTTATATGTTAGTACTTACCGATTCCTGTATAACGTACTTTATATGTTAGTACTTACCGATTCCTGTATGAAGCACTTTATATGTAAGTACTTACCGATTCCTGTATAACGTACTTTATATGTTAGTACTTACCGATTCCTGTATAAAGCACTTTATATGTTAGTACTTACCGATTCCTGTATAAAGTACTTTATATGTTAGTACTTACCGATTCCTGTATAAAGCACTTTATATGTTAGTACTTACCGATTCCTGTATAAAGTACTTTATATGTTAGTACTTACCGATTCCTGTATGAAGCACTTTATATGTTAGTACTTACCGATTCCTGTATAAAGTACTTTATATGTTAGTACTTACCGATTCCTGTATAAAGCACTTTATATGTTAGTACTTACCGATTCCTGTATAACGTACTTTATATGTTAGTACTTACCGATTCCTGTATGAAGCACTTTATATGTAAGTACTTACCGATTCCTGTATAACGTACTTTATATGTTAGTACTTACCGATTCCTGTATAAAGCACTTTATATGTTAGTACTTACCTTTTCCTGTATAAAGCACTTTATATGTTAGTACTTACCGATTCCTGTATAAAGCACTTTATATGTTAGTACTTACCGATTCCTGTATAAAGCACTTTATATGTTAGTACTTACCGATTCCTGTATAAAGCACTTTATATGTTAGTACTTACCGATTCCTGTATAACGTACTTTATATGTTAGTACTTACCGATTCCTGTATGAAGCACTTTATATGTAAGTACTTACCGATTCCTGTATAACGTACTTTATATGTTAGTACTTACCGATTCCTGTAAAAAGCACTTTATATGTTAGTACTTACCGATTCCTGTATAAAGCACTTTATATGTTAGTACTTACCGATTCCTGTATAAAGCAATTTATATGTAAGTACTTACCGATTCCATTATAAAGTACTTTATATGTTAGTACTTACCGATTCCTGTATAAAGTACTTTATATGTTAGTACTTACCGATTCCTGTATAAAGTACTTTATATGTAAGTACTTACCGATTCCTGTATAAAGTACTTTATATGTTAGTACTTACCGATTCCTGTATAAAGTACTTAATATGTAATTACTTACCGATTCCTGTATAAAGCACTTTATATGTTAGTACTTACCGATTCCTGTATAAAGTACTTTATATGTTAGTACTTACCGATTCCTGTATAAAGTACTTTATATGTTAGTACTTACCGATTCCTGTATAAAGTACTTTATATGTTAGTACTTACCGATTCCTGTATAAAGTACTTTATATGTTAGTACTTACCGATTCCTGTAAAAAGTACTTTATATGTTAGTACTTACCGATTCCTGTATAAAGCACTTTATATGTTAGTACTTACCGATTCCTGTATGAAGCACTTTATATGTAAGTACTTACCGATTCCTGTATAAAGCACTTTATATGTTAGTCCTTACCGATTCCTGTATAAAGCACTTTATATGTTAGTACTTACCGATTCCTGTATAAAGTACTTTATATGTTAGTACTTACCGATTCCTGTATAAAGCACTTTATATGTTAGTACTTACCGATTCCTGTATAACGTACTTTATATGTTAGTACTTACCGATTCCTGTATGAAGCACTTTATATGTAAGTACTTACCGATTCCTGTATAACGTACTTTATATGTTAGTACTTACCGATTCCTGTATAAAGCAATTTATATGTAAGTACTTACCGATTCCATTATAACGTACTTTATATGTTAGTACTTACCGATTCCTGTATAAAGCACTTTATATGTTAGTCCTTACCGATTCCTGTATAAAGCACTTTATATGTTAGTACTTACCGATTCCTGTATAAAGTACTTTATATGTTAGTACTTACCGATTCCTGTATAAAGCACTTTATATGTTAGTACTTACCGATTCCTGTATAACGTACTTTATATGTTAGTACTTACCGATTCCTGTATGAAGCACTTTATATGTAAGTACTTACCGATTCCTGTAAAAAGCACTTTATATGTTAGTACTTACCGATTCCTGTATAAAGCACTTTATATGTTAGTACTTACCTTTTCCTGTATAAAGCACTTTATATGTTAGTACTTACCGATTCCTGTATAAAGCACTTTATATGTTAGTACTTACCGATTCCTGTATAAAGCACTTTATATGTTAGTACTTACCGATTCCTGTATAAAGCACTTTATATGTTAGTACTTACCGATTCCTGTATAACGTACTTTATATGTTAGTACTTACCGATTCCTGTATGAAGCACTTTATATGTAAGTACTTACCGATTCCTGTATAACGTACTTTATATGTTAGTACTTACCGATTCCTGTAAAAAGCACTTTATATGTTAGTACTTACCGATTCCTGTATAAAGCAATTTATATGTAAGTACTTACCGATTCCATTATAAAGTACTTTATATGTTAGTACTTACCGATTCCTGTATAAAGTACTTTATATGTTAGTACTTACCGATTCCTGTATAAAGTACTTTATATGTAAGTACTTACCGATTCCTGTATAAAGTACTTTATATGTTAGTACTTACCGATTCCTGTATAAAGTACTTAATATGTTATTACTTACCGATTCCTGTATAAAGCACTTTATATGTTAGTACTTACCGATTCCTGTATAAAGTACTTTATATGTTAGTACTTACCGATTCCTGTATAAAGTACTTTATATGTTAGTACTTACCGATTCCTGTATAAAGTACTTTATATGTTAGTACTTACCGATTCCTGTATAAAGTACTTTATATGTTAGTACTTACCGATTCCTGTAAAAAGTACTTTATATGTTAGTACTTACCGATTCCTGTATAAAGCACTTTATATGTTAGTACTTACCGATTCCTGTATGAAGCACTTTATATGTAAGTACTTACCGATTCCTGTATAAAGCACTTTATATGTTAGTCCTTACCGATTCCTGTATAAAGCACTTTATATGTTAGTACTTACCGATTCCTGTATAAAGTACTTTATATGTTAGTACTTACCGATTCCTGTATAAAGTACTTTATATATTAGTATTTACCGATTCCTGTATAAAGCACTTTATATGTTAGTACTTACCGATTCCTGTATAAAGTACTTTATATGTTGGTACTTACCGATTCCTGTATAAAGTACTTTATATGTTGGTACTTACCGATTCCTGTATAAAGTACTTTATATGTTAGTACTTACCGATTCCTGTATAAAGCACTTTATATGTTAGTACTTACCGATTCCTGTATAAAGTACTTTATATGTTAGTACTTACCGATTCCTGTATAAAGTACTTTATATGTTAGTACTTACCGATTCCTGTATAAAGTACTTTATATATTAGTACTTACCGATTCCTGTATAAAGTACTTTATATTTTAGTACTTACCGATTCCAGTATAAAGTACTTTATATGTAAGTACTTACCGATTCCTGTATAAAGTACTTTATATGTTAGTACTTACCGATTCCTGTATAAAGTACTTTATATGTTAGTACTTACCGATTCCTGTATAAAGTACTTTATATGTTAGTACTTACCGATTCCTGTATAAAGTACTTTATATGTTAGTACTTACCGATTCCTGTATAAAGTACTTTATATGTTGGTACTTAACGATTCCTGTATAAAGTACTTTATATGTTAGTACTTACCGATTCCTGTATAAAGTACTTTATATATTAGTACTTACCGATTCCTGTATAAAGTACTTTATATGTTAGTACTTACCGATTCCTGTATAAAGTACTTTATATGTTAGTACTTACTGATTCCTGTATAAAGTACTTTATATGTTAGTACTTACCGATTCCTGTATAAAGTACTTTATATGTTAGTACTTACCGATTCCTGTATAAAGTACTTTATATGTTGGTACTAACCGATTCCTGTATAAAGTACTTTATATGTTAGTACTTACCGATTCCTGTATAAAGTACTTTATATATTAGTACTTTCCGATTCCTGTATAAAGTACTTTATATGTTAGTACTTACCGATTCCTGTATAAAGTACTTTATATGTTAGTACTTACCGATTCCTGTATAAAGTACTTTATATGTTAGTACTTACCGATTCCTGTATAAAGTACTTTATATGTTAGTACTTACCGATTCCTGTATAAAGTACTTTATATGTTAGTACTTACCGATTCCTGTATAAAGTACTTTATATGTTAGTACTTACCGATTCCTGTATAAAGTACTTTATATGTTAGTACTTACCGATTCCTGTATGAAGCTCTTTATATGTTAGTACTTACCGATTCCTGTATAAAGTACTTTATATGTTAGTACTTACCGATTCCTGTATAAAGTACTTTATATGTTGGTACTTACCGATTCCTGTATAAAGTACTTTATATGTTAGTACTTACCGATTCCTGTATAAAGTACTTTATATGTTAGTACTTACCGATTCCTGTATAAAGTACTTTATATGTTGGTACTTACCGATTCCTGTATAAAATACTTTATATGTTGGTACTTACCGATTCCTGTATAAAGTACTTTATATGTTAGTACTTACCGATTCCTGTATAAAGTACTTTATATGTTAGTACTTACCGATTCCTGTATAAAATACTTTATATGTTGGTACTTACCGATTCCTGTATAAAGTACTTTATATGTTAGTACTTACCGATTCCTGTATAAAGTACTTTATATGTTAGTACTTACCGATTCCTGTATAAAGTACTTTATATGTTGGTACTTACCGATTCCTGTATAAAGTACTTTATATGTTAGTACTTACCGATTCCTGTATAAAGTACTTTATATATTAGTACTTACCGATTCCTGTATAAAGCACTTTATATGTTAGTACTTACCGATTCCTGTATAAAGTACTTTATATGTTAGTACTTACCGATTCCTGTATAAAGCACTTTATATGTTAGTACTTACCTTTTCCTGTATAAAGCACTTTATATGTTAGTACTTACCGATTCCTGTATAAAGCACTTTATATGTTAGTACTTACCGATTCCTGTATAAAGCACTTTATATGTTAGTACTTACCGATTCCTGTATAACGTACTTTATATGTTAGTACTTACCGATTCCTGTAAAAAGCACTTTATATGTTAGTACTTACCGATTCCTGTATAAAGCAATTTATATGTAAGTACTTACCGATTCCATTATAAAGTACTTTATATGTTAGTACTTACCGATTCCTGTATAAAGTACTTTATATGTTAGTACTTACCGATTCCTGTATAAAGTACTTTATATGTAAGTACTTACCGATTCCTGTATAAAGTACTTTATATGTTAGTACTTACCGATTCCTGTATAAAGTACTTAATATGTTATTACTTACCGATTCCTGTATAAAGCACTTTATATGTTAGTACTTACTGATTCCTGTATAAAGTACTTTATATGTTAGTACTTACCGATTCCTGTATAAAGTACTTTATATGTTAGTACTTACCGATTCCTGTAAAAAGTACTTTATATGTTAGTACTTACCGATTCCTGTATAAAGCACTTTATATGTTAGTACTTACCGATTCCTGTATGAAGCACTTTATATGTAAGTACTTACCGATTCCTGTATAAAGCACTTTATATGTTAGTACTTACCGATTCCTGTATAAAGTACTTTATATGTTAGTACTTACCGATTCCTGTATAAAGCACTTTATATGTTAGTACTTACCGATTCCTGTATAAAGTACTTTATATGTTAGTACTTACCGATTCCTGTATAAAGCACTTTATATGTTAGTACTTACCGATTCCTGTATAACGTACTTTATATGTTAGTACTTACCGATTCCTGTATGAAGCACTTTATATGTAAGTACTTACCGATTCCTGTATAAAGCACTTTATATGTTAGTACTTACCGATTCCTGTATAAAGTACTTTATATGTTAGTACTTACCGATTCCTGTATAAAGCACTTTATATGTTAGTACTTACCTTTTCCTGTATAAAGCACTTTATATGTTAGTACTTACCGATTCCTGTATAAAGCACTTTATATGTTAGTACTTACCGATTCCTGTATAAAGCACTTTATATGTTAGTACTTACCGATTCCTGTATAACGTACTTTATATGTTAGTACTTACCGATTCCTGTATGAAGCACTTTATATGTAAGTACTTACCGATTCCTGTATAACGTACTTTATATGTTAGTACTTACCGATTCCTGTAAAAAGCACTTTATATGTTAGTACTTACCGATTCCTGTATAAAGCAATTTATATGTAAGTACTTACCGATTCCATTATAAAGTACTTTATATGTTAGTACTTACCGATTCCTGTATAAAGTACTTTATATGTTAGTACTTACCGATTCCTGTATAAAGTACTTTATATGTAAGTACTTACCGATTCCTGTATAAAGTACTTTATATGTTAGTACTTACCGATTCCTGTATAAAGTACTTAATATGTTATTACTTACCGATTCCTGTATAAAGCACTTTATATGTTAGTACTTACTGATTCCTGTATAAAGTACTTTATATGTTAGTACTTACCGATTCCTGTATAAAGTACTTTATATGTTAGTACTTACCGATTCCTGTATAAAGTACTTTATATGTTAGTACTTACCGATTCCTGTATAAAGTACTTTATATGTTAGTACTTACCGATTCCTGTAAAAAGTACTTTATATGTTAGTACTTACCGATTCCTGTATAAAGCACTTTATATGTTAGTACTTACCGATTCCTGTATGAAGCACTTTATATGTAAGTACTTACCGATTCCTGTATAAAGCACTTTATATGTTAGTCCTTACCGATTCCTGTATAAAGCACTTTATATGTTAGTACTTACCGATTCCTGTATAAAGTACTTTATATGTTAGTACTTACCGATTCCTGTATAAAGCACTTTATATGTTAGTACTTACCGATTCCTGTATAACGTACTTTATATGTTAGTACTTACCGATTCCTGTATGAAGCACTTTATATGTAAGTACTTACCGATTCCTGTATAACGTACTTTATATGTTAGTACTTACCGATTCCTGTAAAAAGCACTTTATATGTTAGTACTTACCGATTCCTGTATAAAGCACTTTATATGTTAGTACTTACCTTTTCCTGTATAAAGCACTTTATATGTTAGTACTTACCGATTCCTGTATAAAGCACTTTATATGTTAGTACTTACCGATTCCTGTATAAAGCACTTTATATGTTAGTACTTACCGATTCCTGTATAAAGCACTTTATATGTTAGTACTTACCGATTCCTGTATAACGTACTTTATATGTTAGTACTTACCGATTCCTGTATGAAGCACTTTATATGTAAGTACTTACCGATTCCTGTATAACGTACTTTATATGTTAGTACTTACCGATTCCTGTAAAAAGCACTTTATATGTTAGTACTTACCGATTCCTGTATAAAGCAATTTATATGTAAGTACTTACCGATTCCATTATAAAGTACTTTATATGTTAGTACTTACCGATTCCTGTATAAAGTACTTTATATGTTAGTACTTACCGATTCCTGTATAAAGTACTTTATATGTAAGTACTTACCGATTCCTGTATAAAGCACTTTATATGTTAGTACTTACCGATTCCTGTATAAAGTACTTTATATGTTAGTACTTACCGATTCCTGTATAAAGTACTTTATATGTTAGTACTTACCGATTCCTGTATAAAGTACTTTATATGTTAGTACTTACCGATTCCTGTATAAAGTACTTTATATGTTAGTACTTACCGATTCCTGTAAAAAGTACTTTATATGTTAGTACTTACCGATTCCTGTATAAAGTACTTTATATGTTAGTACTTACCGATTCCTGTATGAAGCACTTTATATGCAAGTACTTACCGATTCCTGTATAAAGCACTTTATATGTTAGTCCTTACCGATTCCTGTATAAAGCACTTTATATGCAAGTACTTACCGATTCCTGTATAAAGCACTTTATATGTTAGTCCTTACCGATTCCTGTATAAAGCACTTTATATGTTAGTACTTACCGATTCCTGTATAAAGTACTTTATATGTTAGTACTTACCGATTCCTGTATAAAGTACTTTATATATTAGTATTTACCGATTCCTGTATAAAGCACTTTATATGTTAGTACTTACCGATTCCTGTATAAAGTACTTTATATGTTGGTACTTACCGATTCCTGTATAAAGCACTTTATATGTTAGTACTTACCGATTCCTGTATAAAGTACTTTATATGTTAGTACTTACCGATTCCTGTATAAAGCACTTTATATGTTAGTACTTACCGATTCCTGTATAAAGTACTTTATATGTTAGTACTTACCGATTCCTGTATAAAGCACTTTATATGTTAGTACTTACCGATTCCTGTATAACGTACTTTATATGTTAGTACTTACCGATTCCTGTATGAAGCACTTTATATGTAAGTACTTACCGATTCCTGTATAACGTACTTTATATGTTAGTACTTACCGATTCCTGTATGAAGCACTTTATATGTAAGTACTTACCGATTCCTGTATAAAGTACTTTATATGTTAGTACTTACCGATTCCTGTATAAAGCACTTTATATGTTAGTACTTACCGATTCCTGTATAAAGTACTTTATATGTTAGTACTTACCGATTCCTGTATGAAGCACTTTATATGTTAGTACTTACCGATTCCTGTATAAAGTACTTTATATGTTAGTACTTACCGATTCCTGTATAAAGCACTTTATATGTTAGTACTTACCGATTCCTGTATAACGTACTTTATATGTTAGTACTTACCGATTCCTGTATGAAGCACTTTATATGTAAGTACTTACCGATTCCTGTATAACGTACTTTATATGTTAGTACTTACCGATTCCTGTATGAAGCACTTTATATGTAAGTACTTACCGATTCCTGTATAACGTACTTTATATGTTAGTACTTACCGATTCCTGTATAAAGCACTTTATATGTTAGTACTTACCTTTTCCTGTATAAAGCACTTTATATGTTAGTACTTACCGATTCCTGTATAAAGCACTTTATATGTTAGTACTTACCGATTCCTGTATAAAGCACTTTATATGTTAGTACTTACCGATTCCTGTATAAAGCACTTTATATGTTAGTACTTACCGATTCCTGTATAACGTACTTTATATGTTAGTACTTACCGATTCCTGTATGAAGCACTTTATATGTAAGTACTTACCGATTCCTGTATAACGTACTTTATATGTTAGTACTTACCGATTCCTGTAAAAAGCACTTTATATGTTAGTACTTACCGATTCCTGTATAAAGCATTTTATATGTTAGTACTTACCGATTCCTGTATAAAGCAATTTATATGTAAGTACTTACCGATTCCATTATAAAGTACTTTATATGTTAGTACTTACCGATTCCTGTATAAAGTACTTTATATGTTAGTACTTACCGATTCCTGTATAAAGTACTTTATATGTAAGTACTTACCGATTCCTGTATAAAGTACTTTATATGTTAGTACTTACCGATTCCTGTATAAAGTACTTAATATGTTATTACTTACCGATTCCTGTATAAAGCACTTTATATGTTAGTACTTACCGATTCCTGTATAAAGTACTTTATATGTTAGTACTTACCGATTCCTGTATAAAGTACTTTATATGTTAGTACTTACCGATTCCTGTATAAAGTACTTTATATGTTAGTACTTACCGATTCCTGTATAAAGTACTTTATATGTTAGTACTTACCGATTCCTGTAAAAAGTACTTTATATGTTAGTACTTACCGATTCCTGTATAAAGCACTTTATATGTTAGTACTTACCGATTCCTGTATGAAGCACTTTATATGTAAGTACTTACCGATTCCTGTATAAAGCACTTTATATGTTAGTCCTTACCGATTCCTGTATAAAGCACTTTATATGTTAGTACTTACCGATTCCTGTATAAAGTACTTTATATGTTAGTACTTACCGATTCCTGTATAAAGCACTTTATATGTTAGTACTTACCGATTCCTGTATAAAGTACTTTATATGTTAGTACTTACCGATTCCTGTAAAAAGTACTTTATATGTTAGTACTTACCGATTCCTGTATAAAGCACTTTATATGTTAGTACTTACCGATTCCTGTATGAAGCACTTTATATGTAAGTACTTACCGATTCCTGTATAAAGCACTTTATATGTTAGTCCTTACCGATTCCTGTATAAAGCACTTTATATGTTAGTACTTACCGATTCCTGTATAAAGTACTTTATATGTTAGTACTTACCGATTCCTGTATAAAGCACTTTATATGTTAGTACTTACCGATTCCTGTATAACGTACTTTATATGTTAGTACTTACCGATTCCTGTATGAAGCACTTTATATGTAAGTACTTACCGATTCCTGTATAACGTACTTTATATGTTAGTACTTACCGATTCCTGTAAAAAGCACTTTATATGTTAGTACTTACCGATTCCTGTATAAAGCACTTTATATGTTAGTACTTACCTTTTCCTGTATAAAGCACTTTATATGTTAGTACTTACCGATTCCTGTATAAAGCACTTTATATGTTAGTACTTACCGATTCCTGTATAAAGCACTTTATATGTTAGTACTTACCGATTCCTGTATAAAGCACTTTATATGTTAGTACTTACCGATTCCTGTATAACGTACTTTATATGTTAGTACTTACCGATTCCTGTATGAAGCACTTTATATGTAAGTACTTACCGATTACTGTATAACGTACTTTATATGTTAGTACTTACCGATTCCTGTAAAAAGCACTTTATATGTTAGTACTTACCGATTCCTGTATAAAGCAATTTATATGTAAGTACTTACCGATTCCATTATAAAGTACTTTATATGTTAGTACTTACCGATTCCTGTATAAAGTACTTTATATGTTAGTACTTACCGATTCCTGTATAAAGTACTTTATATGTAAGTACTTACCGATTCCTGTATAAAGTACTTTATATGTTAGTACTTACCGATTCCTGTATAAAGTACTTAATATGTTATTACTTACCGATTCCTGTATAAAGCACTTTATATGTTAGTACTTACCGATTCCTGTATAAAGTACTTTATATGTTAGTACTTACCGATTCCTGTATAAAGTACTTTATATGTTAGTACTTACCGATTCCTGTATAAAGTACTTTATATGTTAGTACTTACCGATTCCTGTATAAAGTACTTTATATGTTAGTACTTACGATTCCTGTAAAAAGTACTTTATATGTTAGTACTTACCGATTCCTGTATAAAGCACTTTATATGTTAGTACTTACCGATTCCTGTATGAAGCACTTTATATGTAAGTACTTACCGATTCCTGTATAAAGCACTTTATATGTTAGTCCTTACCGATTCCTGTATAAAGCACTTTATATGTTAGTACTTACCGATTCCTGTATAAAGTACTTTATATGTTAGTACTTACCGATTCCTGTATAAAGTACTTTATATATTAGTATTTACCGATTCCTGTATAAAGCACTTTATATGTTAGTACTTACCGATTCCTGTATAAAGTACTTTATATGTTGGTACTTACCGATTCCTGTATAAAGTACTTTATATGTTGGTACTTACCGATTCCTGTATAAAGTACTTTATATGTTAGTACTTACCGATTCCTGTATAAAGCACTTTATATGTTAGTACTTACCGATTCCTGTATAAAGTACTTTATATGTTAGTACTTACCGATTCCTGTATAAAGCACTTTATATGTTAGTACTTACCGATTCCTGTATAAAGTACTTTATATGTTAGTACTTACCGATTCCTGTATAAAGCACTTTATATGTTAGTACTTACCGATTCCTGTATAACGTACTTTATATGTTAGTACTTACCGATTCCTGTATGAAGCACTTTATATGTAAGTACTTACCGATTCCTGTATAACGTACTTTATATGTTAGTACTTACCGATTCCTGTATAAAGCACTTTATATGTTAGTACTTACCGATTCCTGTATAAAGTACTTTATATGTTAGTACTTACCGATTCCTGTATAAAGCACTTTATATGTTAGTACTTACCGATTCCTGTATAAAGTACTTTATATGTTAGTACTTACCGATTCCTGTATGAAGCACTTTATATGTTAGTACTTACCGATTCCTGTATAAAGTACTTTATATGTTAGTACTTACCGATTCCTGTATAAAGCACTTTATATGTTAGTACTTACCGATTCCTGTATAACGTACTTTATATGTTAGTACTTACCGATTCCTGTATGAAGCACTTTATATGTAAGTACTTACCGATTCCTGTATAACGTACTTTATATGTTAGTACTTACCGATTCCTGTATAAAGCACTTTATATGTTAGTACTTACCTTTTCCTGTATAAAGCACTTTATATGTTAGTACTTACCGATTCCTGTATAAAGCACTTTATATGTTAGTACTTACCGATTCCTGTATAAAGCACTTTATATGTTAGTACTTACCGATTCCTGTATAAAGCACTTTATATGTTAGTACTTACCGATTCCTGTATAACGTACTTTATATGTTAGTACTTACCGATTCCTGTATGAAGCACTTTATATGTAAGTACTTACCGATTCCTGTATAACGTACTTTATATGTTAGTACTTACCGATTCCTGTAAAAAGCACTTTATATGTTAGTACTTACCGATTCCTGTATAAAGCACTTTATATGTTAGTACTTACCGATTCCTGTATAAAGCAATTTATATGTAAGTACTTACCGATTCCATTATAAAGTACTTTATATGTTAGTACTTACCGATTCCTGTATAAAGTACTTTATATGTTAGTACTTACCGATTCCTGTATAAAGTACTTTATATGTAAGTACTTACCGATTCCTGTATAAAGTACTTTATATGTTAGTACTTACCGATTCCTGTATAAAGTACTTAATATGTAATTACTTACCGATTCCTGTATAAAGCACTTTATATGTTAGTACTTACCGATTCCTGTATAAAGTACTTTATATGTTAGTACTTACCGATTCCTGTATAAAGTACTTTATATGTTAGTACTTACCGATTCCTGTATAAAGTACTTTATATGTTAGTACTTACCGATTCCTGTATAAAGTACTTTATATGTTAGTACTTACCGATTCCTGTAAAAAGTACTTTATATGTTAGTACTTACCGATTCCTGTATAAAGCACTTTATATGTTAGTACTTACCGATTCCTGTATGAAGCACTTTATATGTAAGTACTTACCGATTCCTGTATAAAGCACTTTATATGTTAGTCCTTACCGATTCCTGTATAAAGCACTTTATATGTTAGTACTTACCGATTCCTGTATAAAGTACTTTATATGTTAGTACTTACCGATTCCTGTATAAAGCACTTTATATGTTAGTACTTACCGATTCCTGTATAACGTACTTTATATGTTAGTACTTACCGATTCCTGTATGAAGCACTTTATATGTAAGTACTTACCGATTCCTGTATAACGTACTTTATATGTTAGTACTTACCGATTCCTGTATAAAGCAATTTATATGTAAGTACTTACCGATTCCATTATAACGTACTTTATATGTTAGTACTTACCGATTCCTGTATAAAGCACTTTATATGTTAGTCCTTACCGATTCCTGTATAAAGCACTTTATATGTTAGTACTTACCGATTCCTGTATAAAGTACTTTATATGTTAGTACTTACCGATTCCTGTATAAAGCACTTTATATGTTAGTACTTACCGATTCCTGTATAACGTACTTTATATGTTAGTACTTACCGATTCCTGTATGAAGCACTTTATATGTAAGTACTTACCGATTCCTGTAAAAAGCACTTTATATGTTAGTACTTACCGATTCCTGTATAAAGCACTTTATATGTTAGTACTTACCTTTTCCTGTATAAAGCACTTTATATGTTAGTACTTACCGATTCCTGTATAAAGCACTTTATATGTTAGTACTTACCGATTCCTGTATAAAGCACTTTATATGTTAGTACTTACCGATTCCTGTATAAAGCACTTTATATGTTAGTACTTACCGATTCCTGTATAACGTACTTTATATGTTAGTACTTACCGATTCCTGTATGAAGCACTTTATATGTAAGTACTTACCGATTCCTGTATAACGTACTTTATATGTTAGTACTTACCGATTCCTGTAAAAAGCACTTTATATGTTAGTACTTACCGATTCCTGTATAAAGCAATTTATATGTAAGTACTTACCGATTCCATTATAAAGTACTTTATATGTTAGTACTTACCGATTCCTGTATAAAGTACTTTATATGTTAGTACTTACCGATTCCTGTATAAAGTACTTTATATGTAAGTACTTACCGATTCCTGTATAAAGTACTTTATATGTTAGTACTTACCGATTCCTGTATAAAGTACTTAATATGTTATTACTTACCGATTCCTGTATAAAGCACTTTATATGTTAGTACTTACCGATTCCTGTATAAAGTACTTTATATGTTAGTACTTACCGATTCCTGTATAAAGTACTTTATATGTTAGTACTTACCGATTCCTGTATAAAGTACTTTATATGTTAGTACTTACCGATTCCTGTATAAAGTACTTTATATGTTAGTACTTACCGATTCCTGTAAAAAGTACTTTATATGTTAGTACTTACCGATTCCTGTATAAAGCACTTTATATGTTAGTACTTACCGATTCCTGTATGAAGCACTTTATATGTAAGTACTTACCGATTCCTGTATAAAGCACTTTATATGTTAGTCCTTACCGATTCCTGTATAAAGCACTTTATATGTTAGTACTTACCGATTCCTGTATAAAGTACTTTATATGTTAGTACTTACCGATTCCTGTATAAAGTACTTTATATATTAGTATTTACCGATTCCTGTATAAAGCACTTTATATGTTAGTACTTACCGATTCCTGTATAAAGTACTTTATATGTTGGTACTTACCGATTCCTGTATAAAGTACTTTATATGTTGGTACTTACCGATTCCTGTATAAAGTACTTTATATGTTAGTACTTACCGATTCCTGTATAAAGCACTTTATATGTTAGTACTTACCGATTCCTGTATAAAGTACTTTATATGTTAGTACTTACCGATTCCTGTATAAAGTACTTTATATGTTAGTACTTACCGATTCCTGTATAAAGTACTTTATATATTAGTACTTACCGATTCCTGTATAAAGTACTTTATATTTTAGTACTTACCGATTCCAGTATAAAGTACTTTATATGTAAGTACTTACCGATTCCTGTATAAAGTACTTTATATGTTAGTACTTACCGATTCCTGTATAAAGTACTTTATATGTTAGTACTTACCGATTCCTGTATAAAGTACTTTATATGTTAGTACTTACCGATTCCTGTATAAAGTACTTTATATGTTAGTACTTACCGATTCCTGTATAAAGTACTTTATATGTTGGTACTTAACGATTCCTGTATAAAGTACTTTATATGTTAGTACTTACCGATTCCTGTATAAAGTACTTTATATATTAGTACTTACCGATTCCTGTATAAAGTACTTTATATGTTAGTACTTACCGATTCCTGTATAAAGTACTTTATATGTTAGTACTTACTGATTCCTGTATAAAGTACTTTATATGTTAGTACTTACCGATTCCTGTATAAAGTACTTTATATGTTAGTACTTACCGATTCCTGTATAAAGTACTTTATATGTTGGTACTAACCGATTCCTGTATAAAGTACTTTATATGTTAGTACTTACCGATTCCTGTATAAAGTACTTTATATATTAGTACTTTCCGATTCCTGTATAAAGTACTTTATATGTTAGTACTTACCGATTCCTGTATAAAGTACTTTATATGTTAGTACTTACCGATTCCTGTATAAAGTACTTTATATGTTAGTACTTACCGATTCCTGTATAAAGTACTTTATATGTTAGTACTTACCGATTCCTGTATAAAGTACTTTATATGTTAGTACTTACCGATTCCTGTATAAAGTACTTTATATGTTAGTACTTACCGATTCCTGTATAAAGTACTTTATATGTTAGTACTTACCGATTCCTGTATGAAGCTCTTTATATGTTAGTACTTACCGATTCCTGTATAAAGTACTTTATATGTTAGTACTTACCGATTCCTGTATAAAGTACTTTATATGTTAGTACTTACCGATTCCTGTATGAAGCTCTTTATATGTTAGTACTTACCGATTCCTGTATAAAGTACTTTATATGTTAGTACTTACCGATTCCTGTATAAAGTACTTTATATGTTGGTACTTACCGATTCCTGTATAAAGTACTTTATATGTTAGTACTTACCGATTCCTGTATAAAGTACTTTATATGTTAGTACTTACCGATTCCTGTATAAAGTACTTTATATGTTGGTACTTACCGATTCCTGTATAAAATACTTTATATGTTGGTACTTACCGATTCCTGTATAAAGTACTTTATATGTTAGTACTTACCGATTCCTGTATAAAGTACTTTATATGTTAGTACTTACCGATTCCTGTATAAAATACTTTATATGTTGGTACTTACCGATTCCTGTATAAAGTACTTTATATGTTAGTACTTACCGATTCCTGTATAAAGTACTTTATATGTTAGTACTTACCGATTCCTGTATAAAGTACTTTATATGTTGGTACTTACCGATTCCTGTATAAAGTACTTTATATGTTAGTACTTACCGATTCCTGTATAAAGTACTTTATATATTAGTACTTACCGATTCCTGTATAAAGCACTTTATATGTTAGTACTTACCGATTCCTGTATAAAGTACTTTATATGTTAGTACTTACCGATTCCTGTATAAAGCACTTTATATGTTAGTACTTACCTTTTCCTGTATAAAGCACTTTATATGTTAGTACTTACCGATTCCTGTATAAAGCACTTTATATGTTAGTACTTACCGATTCCTGTATAAAGCACTTTATATGTTAGTACTTACCGATTCCTGTATAACGTACTTTATATGTTAGTACTTACCGATTCCTGTAAAAAGCACTTTATATGTTAGTACTTACCGATTCCTGTATAAAGCAATTTATATGTAAGTACTTACCGATTCCATTATAAAGTACTTTATATGTTAGTACTTACCGATTCCTGTATAAAGTACTTTATATGTTAGTACTTACCGATTCCTGTATAAAGTACTTTATATGTAAGTACTTACCGATTCCTGTATAAAGTACTTTATATGTTAGTACTTACCGATTCCTGTATAAAGTACTTAATATGTTATTACTTACCGATTCCTGTATAAAGCACTTTATATGTTAGTACTTACTGATTCCTGTATAAAGTACTTTATATGTTAGTACTTACCGATTCCTGTATAAAGTACTTTATATGTTAGTACTTACCGATTCCTGTATAAAGTACTTTATATGTTAGTACTTACCGATTCCTGTATAAAGTACTTTATATGTTAGTACTTACCGATTCCTGTAAAAAGTACTTTATATGTTAGTACTTACCGATTCCTGTATAAAGCACTTTATATGTTAGTACTTACCGATTCCTGTATGAAGCACTTTATATGTAAGTACTTACCGATTCCTGTATAAAGCACTTTATATGTTAGTCCTTACCGATTCCTGTATAAAGCACTTTATATGTTAGTACTTACCGATTCCTGTATAAAGTACTTTATATGTTAGTACTTACCGATTCCTGTATAAAGCACTTTATATGTTAGTACTTACCGATTCCTGTATAACGTACTTTATATGTTAGTACTTACCGATTCCTGTATGAAGCACTTTATATGTAAGTACTTACCGATTCCTGTATAACGTACTTTATATGTTAGTACTTACCGATTCCTGTAAAAAGCACTTTATATGTTAGTACTTACCGATTCCTGTATAAAGCACTTTATATGTTAGTACTTACCTTTTCCTGTATAAAGCACTTTATATGTTAGTACTTACCGATTCCTGTATAAAGCACTTTATATGTTAGTACTTACCGATTCCTGTATAAAGCACTTTATATGTTAGTACTTACCGATTCCTGTATAAAGCACTTTATATGTTAGTACTTACCGATTCCTGTATAACGTACTTTATATGTTAGTACTTACCGATTCCTGTATGAAGCACTTTATATGTAAGTACTTACCGATTCCTGTATAACGTACTTTATATGTTAGTACTTACCGATTCCTGTAAAAAGCACTTTATATGTTAGTACTTACCGATTCCTGTATAAAGCAATTTATATGTAAGTACTTACCGATTCCATTATAAAGTACTTTATATGTTAGTACTTACCGATTCCTGTATAAAGTACTTTATATGTTAGTACTTACCGATTCCTGTATAAAGTACTTTATATGTAAGTACTTACCGATTCCTGTATAAAGCACTTTATATGTTAGTACTTACCGATTCCTGTATAAAGTACTTTATATGTTAGTACTTACCGATTCCTGTATAAAGTACTTTATATGTTAGTACTTACCGATTCCTGTATAAAGTACTTTATATGTTAGTACTTACCGATTCCTGTATAAAGTACTTTATATGTTAGTACTTACCGATTCCTGTAAAAAGTACTTTATATGTTAGTACTTACCGATTCCTGTATAAAGTACTTTATATGTTAGTACTTACCGATTCCTGTATGAAGCACTTTATATGCAAGTACTTACCGATTCCTGTATAAAGCACTTTATATGTTAGTCCTTACCGATTCCTGTATAAAGCACTTTATATGCAAGTACTTACCGATTCCTGTATAAAGCACTTTATATGTTAGTCCTTACCGATTCCTGTATAAAGCACTTTATATGTTAGTACTTACCGATTCCTGTATAAAGTACTTTATATGTTAGTACTTACCGATTCCTGTATAAAGTACTTTATATATTAGTATTTACCGATTCCTGTATAAAGCACTTTATATGTTAGTACTTACCGATTCCTGTATAAAGTACTTTATATGTTGGTACTTACCGATTCCTGTATAAAGCACTTTATATGTTAGTACTTACCGATTCCTGTATAAAGTACTTTATATGTTAGTACTTACCGATTCCTGTATAAAGCACTTTATATGTTAGTACTTACCGATTCCTGTATAAAGTACTTTATATGTTAGTACTTACCGATTCCTGTATAAAGCACTTTATATGTTAGTACTTACCGATTCCTGTATAACGTACTTTATATGTTAGTACTTACCGATTCCTGTATGAAGCACTTTATATGTAAGTACTTACCGATTCCTGTATAACGTACTTTATATGTTAGTACTTACCGATTCCTGTATGAAGCACTTTATATGTAAGTACTTACCGATTCCTGTATAAAGTACTTTATATGTTAGTACTTACCGATTCCTGTATAAAGCACTTTATATGTTAGTACTTACCGATTCCTGTATAAAGTACTTTATATGTTAGTACTTACCGATTCCTGTATGAAGCACTTTATATGTTAGTACTTACCGATTCCTGTATAAAGTACTTTATATGTTAGTACTTACCGATTCCTGTATAAAGCACTTTATATGTTAGTACTTACCGATTCCTGTATAACGTACTTTATATGTTAGTACTTACCGATTCCTGTATGAAGCACTTTATATGTAAGTACTTACCGATTCCTGTATAACGTACTTTATATGTTAGTACTTACCGATTCCTGTATGAAGCACTTTATATGTAAGTACTTACCGATTCCTGTATAACGTACTTTATATGTTAGTACTTACCGATTCCTGTATAAAGCACTTTATATGTTAGTACTTACCTTTTCCTGTATAAAGCACTTTATATGTTAGTACTTACCGATTCCTGTATAAAGCACTTTATATGTTAGTACTTACCGATTCCTGTATAAAGCACTTTATATGTTAGTACTTACCGATTCCTGTATAAAGCACTTTATATGTTAGTACTTACCGATTCCTGTATAACGTACTTTATATGTTAGTACTTACCGATTCCTGTATGAAGCACTTTATATGTAAGTACTTACCGATTCCTGTATAACGTACTTTATATGTTAGTACTTACCGATTCCTGTAAAAAGCACTTTATATGTTAGTACTTACCGATTCCTGTATAAAGCACTTTATATGTTAGTACTTACCGATTCCTGTATAAAGCAATTTATATGTAAGTACTTACCGATTCCATTATAAAGTACTTTATATGTTAGTACTTACCGATTCCTGTATAAAGTACTTTATATGTTAGTACTTACCGATTCCTGTATAAAGTACTTTATATGTAAGTACTTACCGATTCCTGTATAAAGTACTTTATATGTTAGTACTTACCGATTCCTGTATAAAGTACTTAATATGTTATTACTTACCGATTCCTGTATAAAGCACTTTATATGTTAGTACTTACCGATTCCTGTATAAAGTACTTTATATGTTAGTACTTACCGATTCCTGTATAAAGTACTTTATATGTTAGTACTTACCGATTCCTGTATAAAGTACTTTATATGTTAGTACTTACCGATTCCTGTATAAAGTACTTTATATGTTAGTACTTACCGATTCCTGTAAAAAGTACTTTATATGTTAGTACTTACCGATTCCTGTATAAAGCACTTTATATGTTAGTACTTACCGATTCCTGTATGAAGCACTTTATATGTAAGTACTTACCGATTCCTGTATAAAGCACTTTATATGTTAGTCCTTACCGATTCCTGTATAAAGCACTTTATATGTTAGTACTTACCGATTCCTGTATAAAGTACTTTATATGTTAGTACTTACCGATTCCTGTATAAAGCACTTTATATGTTAGTACTTACCGATTCCTGTATAAAGTACTTTATATGTTAGTACTTACCGATTCCTGTAAAAAGTACTTTATATGTTAGTACTTACCGATTCCTGTATAAAGCACTTTATATGTTAGTACTTACCGATTCCTGTATGAAGCACTTTATATGTAAGTACTTACCGATTCCTGTATAAAGCACTTTATATGTTAGTCCTTACCGATTCCTGTATAAAGCACTTTATATGTTAGTACTTACCGATTCCTGTATAAAGTACTTTATATGTTAGTACTTACCGATTCCTGTATAAAGCACTTTATATGTTAGTACTTACCGATTCCTGTATAACGTACTTTATATGTTAGTACTTACCGATTCCTGTATGAAGCACTTTATATGTAAGTACTTACCGATTCCTGTATAACGTACTTTATATGTTAGTACTTACCGATTCCTGTAAAAAGCACTTTATATGTTAGTACTTACCGATTCCTGTATAAAGCACTTTATATGTTAGTACTTACCTTTTCCTGTATAAAGCACTTTATATGTTAGTACTTACCGATTCCTGTATAAAGCACTTTATATGTTAGTACTTACCGATTCCTGTATAAAGCACTTTATATGTTAGTACTTACCGATTCCTGTATAAAGCACTTTATATGTTAGTACTTACCGATTCCTGTATAACGTACTTTATATGTTAGTACTTACCGATTCCTGTATGAAGCACTTTATATGTAAGTACTTACCGATTACTGTATAACGTACTTTATATGTTAGTACTTACCGATTCCTGTAAAAAGCACTTTATATGTTAGTACTTACCGATTCCTGTATAAAGCAATTTATATGTAAGTACTTACCGATTCCATTATAAAGTACTTTATATGTTAGTACTTACCGATTCCTGTATAAAGTACTTTATATGTTAGTACTTACCGATTCCTGTATAAAGTACTTTATATGTAAGTACTTACCGATTCCTGTATAAAGTACTTTATATGTTAGTACTTACCGATTCCTGTATAAAGTACTTAATATGTTATTACTTACCGATTCCTGTATAAAGCACTTTATATGTTAGTACTTACCGATTCCTGTATAAAGTACTTTATATGTTAGTACTTACCGATTCCTGTATAAAGTACTTTATATGTTAGTACTTACCGATTCCTGTATAAAGTACTTTATATGTTAGTACTTACCGATTCCTGTATAAAGTACTTTATATGTTAGTACTTACGATTCCTGTAAAAAGTACTTTATATGTTAGTACTTACCGATTCCTGTATAAAGCACTTTATATGTTAGTACTTACCGATTCCTGTATGAAGCACTTTATATGTAAGTACTTACCGATTCCTGTATAAAGCACTTTATATGTTAGTCCTTACCGATTCCTGTATAAAGCACTTTATATGTTAGTACTTACCGATTCCTGTATAAAGTACTTTATATGTTAGTACTTACCGATTCCTGTATAAAGTACTTTATATATTAGTATTTACCGATTCCTGTATAAAGCACTTTATATGTTAGTACTTACCGATTCCTGTATAAAGTACTTTATATGTTGGTACTTACCGATTCCTGTATAAAGTACTTTATATGTTGGTACTTACCGATTCCTGTATAAAGTACTTTATATGTTAGTACTTACCGATTCCTGTATAAAGCACTTTATATGTTAGTACTTACCGATTCCTGTATAAAGTACTTTATATGTTAGTACTTACCGATTCCTGTATAAAGCACTTTATATGTTAGTACTTACCGATTCCTGTATAAAGTACTTTATATGTTAGTACTTACCGATTCCTGTATAAAGCACTTTATATGTTAGTACTTACCGATTCCTGTATAACGTACTTTATATGTTAGTACTTACCGATTCCTGTATGAAGCACTTTATATGTAAGTACTTACCGATTCCTGTATAACGTACTTTATATGTTAGTACTTACCGATTCCTGTATAAAGCACTTTATATGTTAGTACTTACCGATTCCTGTATAAAGTACTTTATATGTTAGTACTTACCGATTCCTGTATAAAGCACTTTATATGTTAGTACTTACCGATTCCTGTATAAAGTACTTTATATGTTAGTACTTACCGATTCCTGTATGAAGCACTTTATATGTTAGTACTTACCGATTCCTGTATAAAGTACTTTATATGTTAGTACTTACCGATTCCTGTATAAAGCACTTTATATGTTAGTACTTACCGATTCCTGTATAACGTACTTTATATGTTAGTACTTACCGATTCCTGTATGAAGCACTTTATATGTAAGTACTTACCGATTCCTGTATAACGTACTTTATATGTTAGTACTTACCGATTCCTGTATAAAGCACTTTATATGTTAGTACTTACCTTTTCCTGTATAAAGCACTTTATATGTTAGTACTTACCGATTCCTGTATAAAGCACTTTATATGTTAGTACTTACCGATTCCTGTATAAAGCACTTTATATGTTAGTACTTACCGATTCCTGTATAAAGCACTTTATATGTTAGTACTTACCGATTCCTGTATAACGTACTTTATATGTTAGTACTTACCGATTCCTGTATGAAGCACTTTATATGTAAGTACTTACCGATTCCTGTATAACGTACTTTATATGTTAGTACTTACCGATTCCTGTAAAAAGCACTTTATATGTTAGTACTTACCGATTCCTGTATAAAGCACTTTATATGTTAGTACTTACCGATTCCTGTATAAAGCAATTTATATGTAAGTACTTACCGATTCCATTATAAAGTACTTTATATGTTAGTACTTACCGATTCCTGTATAAAGTACTTTATATGTTAGTACTTACCGATTCCTGTATAAAGTACTTTATATGTAAGTACTTACCGATTCCTGTATAAAGTACTTTATATGTTAGTACTTACCGATTCCTGTATAAAGTACTTAATATGTAATTACTTACCGATTCCTGTATAAAGCACTTTATATGTTAGTACTTACCGATTCCTGTATAAAGTACTTTATATGTTAGTACTTACCGATTCCTGTATAAAGTACTTTATATGTTAGTACTTACCGATTCCTGTATAAAGTACTTTATATGTTAGTACTTACCGATTCCTGTATAAAGTACTTTATATGTTAGTACTTACCGATTCCTGTAAAAAGTACTTTATATGTTAGTACTTACCGATTCCTGTATAAAGCACTTTATATGTTAGTACTTACCGATTCCTGTATGAAGCACTTTATATGTAAGTACTTACCGATTCCTGTATAAAGCACTTTATATGTTAGTCCTTACCGATTCCTGTATAAAGCACTTTATATGTTAGTACTTACCGATTCCTGTATAAAGTACTTTATATGTTAGTACTTACCGATTCCTGTATAAAGCACTTTATATGTTAGTACTTACCGATTCCTGTATAACGTACTTTATATGTTAGTACTTACCGATTCCTGTATGAAGCACTTTATATGTAAGTACTTACCGATTCCTGTATAACGTACTTTATATGTTAGTACTTACCGATTCCTGTATAAAGCAATTTATATGTAAGTACTTACCGATTCCATTATAACGTACTTTATATGTTAGTACTTACCGATTCCTGTATAAAGCACTTTATATGTTAGTCCTTACCGATTCCTGTATAAAGCACTTTATATGTTAGTACTTACCGATTCCTGTATAAAGTACTTTATATGTTAGTACTTACCGATTCCTGTATAAAGCACTTTATATGTTAGTACTTACCGATTCCTGTATAACGTACTTTATATGTTAGTACTTACCGATTCCTGTATGAAGCACTTTATATGTAAGTACTTACCGATTCCTGTAAAAAGCACTTTATATGTTAGTACTTACCGATTCCTGTATAAAGCACTTTATATGTTAGTACTTACCTTTTCCTGTATAAAGCACTTTATATGTTAGTACTTACCGATTCCTGTATAAAGCACTTTATATGTTAGTACTTACCGATTCCTGTATAAAGCACTTTATATGTTAGTACTTACCGATTCCTGTATAAAGCACTTTATATGTTAGTACTTACCGATTCCTGTATAACGTACTTTATATGTTAGTACTTACCGATTCCTGTATGAAGCACTTTATATGTAAGTACTTACCGATTCCTGTATAACGTACTTTATATGTTAGTACTTACCGATTCCTGTAAAAAGCACTTTATATGTTAGTACTTACCGATTCCTGTATAAAGCAATTTATATGTAAGTACTTACCGATTCCATTATAAAGTACTTTATATGTTAGTACTTACCGATTCCTGTATAAAGTACTTTATATGTTAGTACTTACCGATTCCTGTATAAAGTACTTTATATGTAAGTACTTACCGATTCCTGTATAAAGTACTTTATATGTTAGTACTTACCGATTCCTGTATAAAGTACTTAATATGTTATTACTTACCGATTCCTGTATAAAGCACTTTATATGTTAGTACTTACCGATTCCTGTATAAAGTACTTTATATGTTAGTACTTACCGATTCCTGTATAAAGTACTTTATATGTTAGTACTTACCGATTCCTGTATAAAGTACTTTATATGTTAGTACTTACCGATTCCTGTATAAAGTACTTTATATGTTAGTACTTACCGATTCCTGTAAAAAGTACTTTATATGTTAGTACTTACCGATTCCTGTATAAAGCACTTTATATGTTAGTACTTACCGATTCCTGTATGAAGCACTTTATATGTAAGTACTTACCGATTCCTGTATAAAGCACTTTATATGTTAGTCCTTACCGATTCCTGTATAAAGCACTTTATATGTTAGTACTTACCGATTCCTGTATAAAGTACTTTATATGTTAGTACTTACCGATTCCTGTATAAAGTACTTTATATATTAGTATTTACCGATTCCTGTATAAAGCACTTTATATGTTAGTACTTACCGATTCCTGTATAAAGTACTTTATATGTTGGTACTTACCGATTCCTGTATAAAGTACTTTATATGTTGGTACTTACCGATTCCTGTATAAAGTACTTTATATGTTAGTACTTACCGATTCCTGTATAAAGCACTTTATATGTTAGTACTTACCGATTCCTGTATAAAGTACTTTATATGTTAGTACTTACCGATTCCTGTATAAAGTACTTTATATGTTAGTACTTACCGATTCCTGTATAAAGTACTTTATATATTAGTACTTACCGATTCCTGTATAAAGTACTTTATATTTTAGTACTTACCGATTCCAGTATAAAGTACTTTATATGTAAGTACTTACCGATTCCTGTATAAAGTACTTTATATGTTAGTACTTACCGATTCCTGTATAAAGTACTTTATATGTTAGTACTTACCGATTCCTGTATAAAGTACTTTATATGTTAGTACTTACCGATTCCTGTATAAAGTACTTTATATGTTAGTACTTACCGATTCCTGTATAAAGTACTTTATATGTTGGTACTTAACGATTCCTGTATAAAGTACTTTATATGTTAGTACTTACCGATTCCTGTATAAAGTACTTTATATATTAGTACTTACCGATTCCTGTATAAAGTACTTTATATGTTAGTACTTACCGATTCCTGTATAAAGTACTTTATATGTTAGTACTTACTGATTCCTGTATAAAGTACTTTATATGTTAGTACTTACCGATTCCTGTATAAAGTACTTTATATGTTAGTACTTACCGATTCCTGTATAAAGTACTTTATATGTTGGTACTAACCGATTCCTGTATAAAGTACTTTATATGTTAGTACTTACCGATTCCTGTATAAAGTACTTTATATATTAGTACTTTCCGATTCCTGTATAAAGTACTTTATATGTTAGTACTTACCGATTCCTGTATAAAGTACTTTATATGTTAGTACTTACCGATTCCTGTATAAAGTACTTTATATGTTAGTACTTACCGATTCCTGTATAAAGTACTTTATATGTTAGTACTTACCGATTCCTGTATAAAGTACTTTATATGTTAGTACTTACCGATTCCTGTATAAAGTACTTTATATGTTAGTACTTACCGATTCCTGTATAAAGTACTTTATATGTTAGTACTTACCGATTCCTGTATGAAGCTCTTTATATGTTAGTACTTACCGATTCCTGTATAAAGTACTTTATATGTTAGTACTTACCGATTCCTGTATAAAGTACTTTATATGTTGGTACTTACCGATTCCTGTATAAAGTACTTTATATGTTAGTACTTACCGATTCCTGTATAAAGTACTTTATATGTTAGTACTTACCGATTCCTGTATAAAGTACTTTATATGTTGGTACTTACCGATTCCTGTATAAAATACTTTATATGTTGGTACTTACCGATTCCTGTATAAAGTACTTTATATGTTAGTACTTACCGATTCCTGTATAAAGTACTTTATATGTTAGTACTTACCGATTCCTGTATAAAATACTTTATATGTTGGTACTTACCGATTCCTGTATAAAGTACTTTATATGTTAGTACTTACCGATTCCTGTATAAAGTACTTTATATGTTAGTACTTACCGATTCCTGTATAAAGTACTTTATATGTTGGTACTTACCGATTCCTGTATAAAGTACTTTATATGTTAGTACTTACCGATTCCTGTATAAAGTACTTTATATATTAGTACTTACCGATTCCTGTATAAAGTACTTTATATGTTAGTACTTACCGATTCCTGTATAAAGCACTTTATATGTTAGTACTTACCGATTCCTGTATAAAGCACTTTATATGTTAGTACTTACCGATTCCTGTATAAAGTACTTTATATGTTAGTACTTACCGATTCCTGTATGAAGCACTTTATATGTTAGTACTTACCGATTCCTGTATAAAGTACTTTATATGTTAGTACTTACCGATTCCTGTATAAAGTACTTTATATGTTAGTACTTACCGATTCCTGTATAAAGTACTTTATATATTAGTACTTACCGATTCCTGTATAAAGCACTTTATATGTTAGTACTTACCGATTCCTGTATAAAGTACTTTATATGTAAGTACTTACCGATTCCTGTATAAAGTACTTTATATGTTAGTACTTACCGATTCCTGTATAAAGTACTTTATATGTTAGTACTTACCGATTCCTGTATAAAGCACTTTATATGTTAGTACTTACCGATTCCTGTATAAAGTACTTTATATGTTAGTACTTATCGATTCCTGTATAAAGCACTTTATATGTTAGTAATTACCGATTCCTGTATAAAGTACTTTATATGTTAGTACTTACCAATTCCTGTATAAAGCACTTTATATGTTAGTACTTACGATTCCTGTATAAAGTACTTTATATGTTGGTACTTACCGATTCCTGTATAAAGTACTTTATATGTTAGTATTTACCGATTCCTGTATAAAGTACTTTATATGTTAGTACTTACCGATTCCTGTATAAAGTACTTTATATGTTAGTACTTACCGATTCCTGTATAAAGTACTTTATATGTTAGTACTTACCGATTCCTGTATAAAGTACTTTATATATTAGTACTTACCGATTCCTGTATAAAGCACTTTATATGTTAGTACTTACCGATTCCTGTATAAAGTACTTTATATGTAAGTACTTACCGATTCCTGTATAAAGTACTTTATATGTTAGTACTTACCGATTCCTGTATAAAGTACTTTATATGTTAGTACTTACCGATTCCTGTATAAAGCACTTTATATGTTAGTACTTACCGATTCCTGTATAAAGTACTTTATATGTTAGTACTTATCGATTCCTGTATAAAGCACTTTATATGTTAGTAATTACCGATTCCTGTATAAAGTACTTTATATGTTAGTACTTACCAATTCCTGTATAAAGCACTTTATATGTTAGTACTTACGATTCCTGTATAAAGTACTTTATATGTTGGTACTTACCGATTCCTGTATGAAGTACTTTATATGTTAGTATTTACCGATTCCTGTATAAAGTACTTTATATGTTAGTACTTACCGATTCCTGTATAAAGTACTTTATATGTTAGTACTTACCGATTCCTGTATAAAGTACTTTATATGTTAGTACTTACGATTCCTGTATAAAGTACTTTATATGTTGGTACTTACCGATTCCTGTATAAAGTACTTTATATGTTAGTACTTACCGATTCCTGTATAAAGTACTTTATATGTTAGTATTTACCGATTCCTGTATAAAGTACTTTATATGTTAGTACTTACGATTCCTGTATAAAGTACTTTATATGTTAGTACTTACCGATTCCTGTATAAAGTACTTTATATGTTAGTACTTACCGATTCCTGTATAAAGTACTTTATATGTTGGTACTAACCGATTCCTGTATAAAGTACTTTATATGTTAGTACTTACCGATTCCTGTATAAAGTACTTTATATATTAGTACTTTCCGATTCCTGTATAAAGTACTTTATATGTTAGTACTTACCGATTCCTGTATAAAGTACTTTATATGTTAGTACTTACCGATTCCTGTATAAAGTACTTTATATGTTAGTACTTACCGATTCCTGTATAAAGTACTTTATATGTTAGTACTTACCGATTCCTGTATAAAGTACTTTATATGTTAGTACTTACCGATTCCTGTATAAAGTACTTTATATGTTAGTACTTACCGATTCCTGTATAAAGTACTTTATATGTTAGTACTTACCGATTCCTGTATGAAGCTCTTTATATGTTAGTACTTACCGATTCCTGTATAAAGTACTTTATATGTTAGTACTTACCGATTCCTGTATAAAGTACTTTATATGTTGGTACTTACCGATTCCTGTATAAAGTACTTTATATGTTAGTACTTACCGATTCCTGTATAAAGTACTTTATATGTTAGTACTTACCGATTCCTGTATAAAGTACTTTATATGTTGGTACTTACCGATTCCTGTATAAAATACTTTATATGTTGGTACTTACCGATTCCTGTATAAAGTACTTTATATGTTAGTACTTACCGATTCCTGTATAAAGTACTTTATATGTTAGTACTTACCGATTCCTGTATAAAATACTTTATATGTTGGTACTTACCGATTCCTGTATAAAGTACTTTATATGTTAGTACTTACCGATTCCTGTATAAAGTACTTTATATGTTAGTACTTACCGATTCCTGTATAAAGTACTTTATATGTTGGTACTTACCGATTCCTGTATAAAGTACTTTATATGTTAGTACTTACCGATTCCTGTATAAAGTACTTTATATATTAGTACTTACCGATTCCTGTATAAAGTACTTTATATGTTAGTACTTACCGATTCCTGTATAAAGCACTTTATATGTTAGTACTTACCGATTCCTGTATAAAGCACTTTATATGTTAGTACTTACCGATTCCTGTATAAAGTACTTTATATGTTAGTACTTACCGATTCCTGTATGAAGCACTTTATATGTTAGTACTTACCGATTCCTGTATAAAGTACTTTATATGTTAGTACTTACCGATTCCTGTATAAAGTACTTTATATGTTAGTACTTACCGATTCCTGTATAAAGTACTTTATATATTAGTACTTACCGATTCCTGTATAAAGCACTTTATATGTTAGTACTTACCGATTCCTGTATAAAGTACTTTATATGTAAGTACTTACCGATTCCTGTATAAAGTACTTTATATGTTAGTACTTACCGATTCCTGTATAAAGTACTTTATATGTTAGTACTTACCGATTCCTGTATAAAGCACTTTATATGTTAGTACTTACCGATTCCTGTATAAAGTACTTTATATGTTAGTACTTATCGATTCCTGTATAAAGCACTTTATATGTTAGTAATTACCGATTCCTGTATAAAGTACTTTATATGTTAGTACTTACCAATTCCTGTATAAAGCACTTTATATGTTAGTACTTACGATTCCTGTATAAAGTACTTTATATGTTGGTACTTACCGATTCCTGTATAAAGTACTTTATATGTTAGTATTTACCGATTCCTGTATAAAGTACTTTATATGTTAGTACTTACCGATTCCTGTATAAAGTACTTTATATGTTAGTACTTACCGATTCCTGTATAAAGTACTTTATATGTTAGTACTTACCGATTCCTGTATAAAGTACTTTATATATTAGTACTTACCGATTCCTGTATAAAGCACTTTATATGTTAGTACTTACCGATTCCTGTATAAAGTACTTTATATGTAAGTACTTACCGATTCCTGTATAAAGTACTTTATATGTTAGTACTTACCGATTCCTGTATAAAGTACTTTATATGTTAGTACTTACCGATTCCTGTATAAAGCACTTTATATGTTAGTACTTACCGATTCCTGTATAAAGTACTTTATATGTTAGTACTTATCGATTCCTGTATAAAGCACTTTATATGTTAGTAATTACCGATTCCTGTATAAAGTACTTTATATGTTAGTACTTACCAATTCCTGTATAAAGCACTTTATATGTTAGTACTTACGATTCCTGTATAAAGTACTTTATATGTTGGTACTTACCGATTCCTGTATGAAGTACTTTATATGTTAGTATTTACCGATTCCTGTATAAAGTACTTTATATGTTAGTACTTACCGATTCCTGTATAAAGTACTTTATATGTTAGTACTTACCGATTCCTGTATAAAGTACTTTATATGTTAGTACTTACGATTCCTGTATAAAGTACTTTATATGTTGGTACTTACCGATTCCTGTATAAAGTACTTTATATGTTAGTACTTACCGATTCCTGTATAAAGTACTTTATATGTTAGTATTTACCGATTCCTGTATAAAGTACTTTATATGTTAGTACTTACGATTCCTGTATAAAGTACTTTATATGTTAGTACTTACCGATTCCTGCATAAAGTACTTTATATGTTAGTACTTACGATTCCTGTATAAAGTACTTTATATGTTATATATGTTAGTACTTACCGATTCCTGTATAAAGTACTTTATATGTTAGTACTTACTGATTCCTGTATAAAGTACTTTATATGTTGGTACTTACCGATTCCTGTATAAAGTACTTTATATGTTAGTACTTACCGATCCCTGTATAAAGTACTTTATATGTTAGTACTTACGATTCCTGTATAAAGTACTTTATATGTTAGTACTTACCGATTCCTGTATAAAGTACTTTATATGTTAGTACTTACCGATTCCTGTATAAAGTACTTTATATGTTAGTACTTACCGATTCCTGTATAACGTACTTTATATGTTAGTATTTACCGATTCCTGTATAAAGTACTTTATATGTTAGTACTTACCGATTCCTGTATAAAGTACTTTATATGTTAGTACTTACCGATTCCTGTATAAAGTACTTTATATGTTAGTACTTACCGATTCCTATATAAAGTACTTTATATGTTAGTACTTACCGATTCCTGTATAAAGTACTTTATATGTAAGTACTTACCAATTCCTGTATAAAGTACTTTATATGTTAGTACTTACCGATTCCTGTATAAAGCACTTTATATGTTAGTACTTACCGATTCCTGTATAAAGTACTTTATATGTTAGCACTTACCGATTCCTGTATAAAGTACTTTATATGTTAGTACTTACCGATTCCTGTATAAAGTACTTTATATGTTAGTATTTACCGATTCCTGTATAAAGCAGTTTATATGTTAGTACTTACCGATTCCTGGTTAAAGTACTTTATATGTTAGTACTTACCGATTCCTGTATAAAGTACTTTATATGTTAGTACTTACCGATTCCTGTATAAAGTACTTTATATGTTAGTATTTACCGATTCCTGTATAAAGCACTTTATATGTTAGTACTTACCGATTCCTGTATAAAGCACTTTATATGTTAGTATTTACCGATTCCTGTATAAAGCACTTTATATGTTAGTACTTACAGATTCCTGTATAAAGTACTTTATATGTTAGTACTTACCGATTCCTGTATAAAGTACTTTATATGTTAGTACTTACCGATTCCTGTATAAAGTACTTTATATGTTAGCACTTACCGATTCCTGTATAAAGTACTTTATATGTTAGTACTTACCGATTCCTGTATAAAGTACTTTATATGTTAGTACTTACCGATTCCTGTATAAAGTACTTTATATGTTAGTACTTACCGATTCCTGTATAAAGCACTTTATATGTTAGTACTTACAGATTCCTGTATAAAGCACTTTATATGTTAGTACTTACGATTCCTGTATAAAGTACTTTATATGTTAGTACTTACCGATTCCTGTATAAAGTACTTTATATGTTAGTACTTACCGATTCCTGTATAAAGTATTTTATATGTTAGTACTTACCGATTCCTGTATAAAGCACTTTATATGTTAGTACTTACGAATCCTGTATAAAGTACTTTATATGTTAGTACTTACCGATTCCTGTATAACGTACTTTATATGTTAGTACTTACAGATTCCTGTATAAAGCACTTTATATGTTAGTACTTACCGATTCCTGTATGAAGTACTTTATATGTTAGTACTTACCGATTCCTGTATAAAGTACTTTATATGTTAGTACTTACCGATTCCTGTATAACGTACTTTATATGTTAGTATTTACCGATTCCTGTATAAAGTACTTTATATGTTAGTACTTACCGATTCCTGTATAAAGTACTTTATATGTTAGTACTTACCGATTCCTGTATAAAGTACTTTATATGTTAGTACTTACCGATTCCTATATAAAGTACTTTATATGTTAGTACTTACCGATTCCTGTATAAAGTACTTTATATGTAAGTACTTACCAATTCCTGTATAAAGTACTTTATATGTTAGTACTTACCGATTCCTGTATAAAGCACTTTATATGTTAGTACTTACCGATTCCTGTATAAAGTACTTTATATGTTAGCACTTACCGATTCCTGTATAAAGTACTTTATATGTTAGTACTTACCGATTCCTGTATAAAGTACTTTATATGTTAGTATTTACCGATTCCTGTATAAAGCAGTTTATATGTTAGTACTTACCGATTCCTGGTTAAAGTACTTTATATGTTAGTACTTACCGATTCCTGTATAAAGTACTTTATATGTTAGTACTTACCGATTCCTGTATAAAGTACTTTATATGTTAGTATTTACCGATTCCTGTATAAAGCACTTTATATGTTAGTACTTACCGATTCCTGTATAAAGCACTTTATATGTTAGTATTTACCGATTCCTGTATAAAGCACTTTATATGTTAGTACTTACAGATTCCTGTATAAAGTACTTTATATGTTAGTACTTACCGATTCCTGTATAAAGTACTTTATATGTTAGTACTTACCGATTCCTGTATAAAGTACTTTATATGTTAGCACTTACCGATTCCTGTATAAAGTACTTTATATGTTAGTACTTACCGATTCCTGTATAAAGTACTTTATATGTTAGTACTTACCGATTCCTGTATAAAGTACTTTATATGTTAGTACTTACCGATTCCTGTATAAAGCACTTTATATGTTAGTACTTACAGATTCCTGTATAAAGCACTTTATATGTTAGTACTTACGATTCCTGTATAAAGTACTTTATATGTTAGTACTTACCGATTCCTGTATAAAGTACTTTATATGTTAGTACTTACCGATTCCTGTATAAAGTACTTTATATGTTAGTACTTACCGATTCCTGTATAAAGTACTTTATATGTTAGTACTTACCGATTCCTGTATAAAGTATTTTATATGTTAGTACTTACCGATTCCTGTATAAAGCACTTTATATGTTAGTACTTACGAATCCTGTATAAAGTACTTTATATGTTAGTACTTACCGATTCCTGTATAACGTACTTTATATGTTAGTACTTACAGATTCCTGTATAAAGCACTTTATATGTTAGTACTTACCGATTCCTGTATGAAGTACTTTATATGTTAGTACTTACCGATTCCTGTATAAAGTACTTTATATGTTGGTACTTACCGATTCCTGTATAAAGTACTTAATATGTTAGTACTTACCGATTCCTGTATAAAGTACTTTATATGTTAGTACTTACCGATTCCTGTATAAAGTACTTTATATGTTAGTACTTACGATTCCTGTATAAAGTACTTTATATGTTAGTACTTACCGATTCCTGTATGAAGTACTTTATATGTTAGTACTTACCGATTCCTGTATAAAGTACTTTATATGTTAGTACTTACCGATTCCTGTATGAAGTACTTTATATGTTAGTACTTACCGATTCCTGTATAAAGCACTTTATATGTTAGTACTTACCGATTCCTGTATAAAGCACTTTATATATTAGTACTTACCGATTCCTGTATGAAGTACTTTATATGTTAGTACTTACCGATTCCTGTATAAAGTACTTTATATGTTAGTACTTACCGATTCCTGTATAAAGTACTTTATATGTTAGTACTTACCGATTCCTGTATAAAGTACTTTATATGTTAGTACTTACCGATTCCTGTATAAAGTACTTTATATGTTAGTACTTACCGATTCCTGTATAAAGCACTTTATATGTTAGTACTTACCGATTCCTGTATAAAGCACTTTATATGTTAGTACTTACCGATTCCTGTATAAAGCACTTTATATGTTAGTACTTACAGATTCCTGTATAAAGTACTTTATATGTTAGTACTTACCGATTCCTGTATAAAGTACTTTATATGTTAGTACTTACCGATTCCTATATAAAGTACTTTATATGTTAGTACTTACCGATTCCTGTATAAAGTACTTTATATATTAGTACTTACCGATTCCTGTATAAAGTACTTTATATGTTAGCACTTACCGATTCCTGTATAAAGTACTTTATATGTTGGTACTTACCGATCCCTATATAAAGTACTTTATATGTTGGTACTTACCGATCCCTATATAAAGTACTTCATATGTTGGTACTTACCGATCCCTATATAAAGTACTTCATATGTTAGTACTTACCGATTCCTGTATAAAGTACTTTATATGTTAGTACTTACCGATTCCTGTATAAAGTACTTTATATGTTAGTACTTACCGATTCCTGTATAAAGTACTTTATATGTTAGTACTTACTGATTCCTGTATAAAGTACTTTATATGTTGGTACTTACCGATTCCTGTATAAAGTACTTTATATGTTGGTACTTACCGATTCCTGTATAAAGTACTTTATATGTTGGTACTTACCGATTCCTGTATAAAGTACTTTATATGTTGGTACTTACCGATTCCTGTATAAAGTACTTTATATGTTAGTACTTACCGATTCCTGTATAAAGTACTTTATATATTAGTACTTACCGATTCCTGTATAAAGTACTTTATATGTTAGCACTTACCGATTCCTGTATAAAGTACTTTATATGTTGGTACTTACCGATCCCTATATAAAGTACTTTATATGTTGGTACTTACCGATCCCTATATAAAGTACTTCATATGTTAGTACTTACCGATTCCTGTATAAAGTACTTTATATGTTAGTACTTACCGATTCCTGTATAAAGTACTTTATATGTTAGTACTTACCGATTCCTGTATAAAGTACTTTATATGTTAGTACTTACTGATTCCTGTATAAAGTACTTTATATGTTGGTACTTACCGATTCCTGTATAAAGTACTTTATATGTTGGTACTTACCGATTCCTGTATAAAGTACTTTATATGTTGGTACTTACCGATTCCTGTATAAAGTACTTTATATGTTGGTACTTACCGATTCCTGTATAAAGTACTTTATATGTTGGTACTTACCGATTACCGATTACCCTCAGGGGTGGGGGCTGGGGGGGAGGACAATAGGTCCCTCCCCCTATTGGTATTTAAGGCCCCCACTTGCCGCTTAGGGGTGGGGACCATGGGGGAGGACATTAGGTCCCCCCTTATTAGTATTTAGGGGCCCCACCCATCGCTCAGGGGTGGGGGGCAGGTGGGAGGACATTAGGTCCCCCCCTTATTCTAATTTAGGGCCCCCACCCACTGCTCAGGGGTGGGGGCCAGGGGGTAGGACATTAGGTCCTCCCCTTATTAGTATTTAGGGCCTCCACCCGCTGCTTAGGGGTGAGGGCCAGGGGGGAGGACATTAGGTCCCACCCCTTATTATTTAGGGCCCCCACCTACCGGTCAGCCAGGGGGGAGGACATTATATCGGCGTCCCCTTATTCTAATTTAGAGCCCCCACCCACCGCTCACGGGTAGGGACCAGCGGGGAGGACATTAGGTCCCCCCCTTATTAGTATTTAAGGCCCCCACCCACCGCTCAGGGGTGGGGGCTGGGGGCAGGGCTGGATTAACATAGGGGCTGATGGAGCTGCAGCTTCAGGCCCAGGCTCATGAATAGGCCCATACTCTTAGGGTTGTTCACTTGTCCGGTATTTATTTATTTGAGGCGGCCTGACCAGTGCTGCCTTGCAGTAATACTGGCAATACAAATGCCGGTATTTTTTTCAGTGTAAACAGAGATTATTCTGCAATACCATTACCGGCCAGTAGGGGTCACTGTGTGTGGAGAGAGGCAGGGATAGGAAGTTACAGCATATACCTGCATTGCTCTACTCAACTGATCCACTGGGGGAGCAGCTACACAGCACAAAGAGTCCAGACAGCAGCTTCCAGCCTGCAGAGACAGTCTACAGCTCAGAGAAGTGAGGGATGGGGTAAAGGCTGCAGGGAGACATGGGGACACACACACAGAAAAGGTGCAGTACCGGACCTTAGAGAGTCCGGGCTGAGCACACAAAGAATAGTCAGGAGACAAGCCGAGTAAGGGGAACCAGAAGACAGAATAACGAGAGACAAGCCGAGGTCAAAGGGTAGGAGAAAGTCGCGAGGTCGGATAAACAAGCCACAGGCTGCTCACTGTTTTATAGACATGGCCCTACTCGCGGTATAGCGACTAGGGGCAAAATTTACTAATACTAAGTAATCTTTACTTATTATTAGTAAATTTGGCTGAAAGACCAATTTAGGTCTTTCAGCCTTTTGGTAGATAACTCCCTAATACCGTTACTGAACCAAACCCAACTGAAAATTTTCCCCATGCACATGCCTACCCCACACCCTCTAGAACGTAAGCTCATTGAGCGGGGCCCTCAACCTCTCTGTTCCTGTGCGTCCATTTGTCTGGTTACAATTACATGTCTGTTAGTCCACCCATTGTACAGCGCTACGGAATGTGATGGCGCTATAAAAATGATAAAATACTCCTAATAATAATACATGTATAGGACCACTAATTGCACGTTAGTGTGCAGTTCATTATGTATTGTTATCTTCTATATAAATACAGCACGATTATAGTTACGATGTTCACAGAATTCCTTCATTATAGTCATTAACAAGGAGAGACATTTGGGGTTTGGACTCCTTTACACGCCGTATCTGATGGTCTTCCTTCAAACTGTCTGGACACATTTCTGGAGATTAGTCGCACTTTTCTCATCTCATCCCTTAAATACTTGACATTTTTGTCATTCTTTTGTCTGAGCAAGGACCGATCCTTATAACACATCTGAACCAGGAACCTAAACCGAGTTTTAACATAGAAAATGTCCTCATAGAGAAACCATAGACTGTGCCAGTAGATAAGACCTAATCATCCCCTTAGTCTGGCCATTGTGAAATTACAGACGGATTTATTGATTTGTTTTTCACAGTATTTTACACAGCTTCAGCGTTATAGCTATCGCAAACATGCCGCATACCCATCCCCAGCATTCTTCACTTACTAAACTGCGTTAACCTTATACACATTATTCATTTATAAAATATTTTACCAGGAAGGATACATTGAGATTTCTCTCGTTTTCAACTATGCCCACAAATACTGCATTGTTACAATATAAGATTAAAATGCACATATATAAACTTAGCATCGAACAGGTAAGAAATATAATCAATCACGAATACAGGTGCATTCTCTAATAGTTGAGAGACATCACATCCCGAGCATTCTTCAATTCTTTTCCTATTCCAGGTATCTACTACCCTTTCTATATTGCTGTTACTGCTCCCACTGGAAGGCTATTCCAGGTATCTACTACCCTTTCTATATCACTGTTACTGCTCCCACTGGAAGGCTATTCCAGGTATCTACTACCCTTTCTATATCACTGTTACTGCTCCCACTGGGAGGCTATTCCAGGTATCTACTACCCTTTCTATATTGCTGTTACTGCTCTCACTGGAAGGCTATTCCATGTATCTACTACCCTTTCTATATTGCTGTTACTGCTCCCACTGGAAGGCTATTCCATGTATCTACTACCCATTCTATATCACTGTTACTGCTCCCACTGGAAGGCTATTCCAGGTATCTACTACCCTTTCTATATTGCTGTTACTGCTCCCACTGGAAGGCTATTCCAGGTATCTACTACCCTTTCTATATCACTGTTACTGCTCCCACTGGGAGGCTATTCCAGGTATCTACTACCCTTTCTATATTGCTGTTACTGCTCTCACTGGAAGGCTATTCCATGTATCTACTACCCTTTCTATATTGCTGTTACTGCTCCCACTGGAAGGCTATTCCATGTATCTACTACCCATTCTATATCACTGTTACTGCTCCCACTGGAAGGCTATTCCAGGTATCTACTACCCTTTCTATATTGCTGTTACTGCTCCCACTGGAAGGCTATTCCATGTATCTACTACCCTTTCTATATCACTGTTACTGCTCCGACTGGAAGGCTATTCCAGGGATCTACTACCCTTTCTATATCACTGTTACTGCTCCCACTGGAAGGCTATTCCAGGTATCTACTACTCTTTCTCTATCACTGTTACTGCTCCCACTGGAAGGCTATTCCATGTATCTACTACCTTTTCTATATTGCTGTTACTGCTCCCACTGGAAGGCTATTCAATATATCTGCTACCCTTTCTATATTGCTGTTACTGCTCCCACTGGAAGGCTATTCCAGGTATCTACTACCTTTTCTATATTGCTGTTACTGCTCCCACTGGAAGGCTATTCAATATATCTGCTACCCTTTCTATATTGCTGTTACTGCTCCCACTGGAAAGCTATTCAATATATCTGCTACCCTTTCTATATTGCTGTTACTGCTCCCACTGGAAGGCTATTCCAGGTATCTACTACCTTTTCTATATCACTGTTACTGCTCCCACTGGAAGGCTATTCCTGGTATCTACTACCCTTTTCTATATCACTGTTACCGCTCCCACTGGAAGGCTATTCCAGGTATCTACTACCCTTTCTATTTCACTGTTAGCCTTTACTGCTCCCACTGGAAGGCTACTCCAGGTATCTACTACCCTTTCTATATCACTGTTACTGCTTCCACTGGAAGGCTACTCCAGGTATCTACTACCCTTTCTATACCACTGTTACTGCTACCACTGGAAGGTTATTCCAGGTATCTACTACCCTTTCTATATCATGGTTAGCCTTTACTGCTTCCACTGGGAGGCTATTCCAGGTATCTACTACCCTTTCTATATCACTGTTACTGCTTCCACTGAAAGGCTATTCTAGGTCTCTACAGTATTACCCTTTCTATATCACTGTTACTGCTTCCACTGGAAGGCTATTCCAGGTATCTACTACCCTTTCTATATCACTGTTACTGCTTCCACTGAAAGGCTATTCTAGGTCTCTACAGTATTACCCTTTCTATATCACTGTTACTGCTTCCACTGGAAGGCTATTCCAGGTATCTACTACCCTTTCTATATCACTGTTACTGCTTCCACTGAAAGGCTATTCTAGGTCTCTACAGTATTACCCTTTCTATATCACTGTTACTGCTTCCACTGGAAGGCTATTCCAGGTATCTACTACCCTTTCTATATTATTATTATTACAATGGGTGGACTTACAAACATGTAATTGTAACCAGACAAGTTTAAAGCACAGGAACAGAGGGATTGAGGGCCCTGCTCAATGAGCGTACATGCTAGAGGGAGTAGGGTATAGTGACACAGTAACAGAGGGATTGAGGGCCCTGGTCAGTGAGTTTACATGTTAGAGGGAGTGGGGTATAGTGACACAGTAACAGAGGGATTGAGGGCCCTGCTCAGTGAGTTTACATGCTAGAGGGAGTGGGGTATAGTGACACAGTAACAGAGGGATTGAGGGCCCTGCTCAATGAGCTTACATGCTAGAGGGAGTAGGGTAAAATGATACAAAAAGGTAAGGATAGTATTAGGGAAGTAGATTGGTAGAATAGTATTTAATGAAGACTTAGTGTGGTTTTGTTTGGAGCCATTAACAGTTTAATTGATACGCTTTTGTGAAAAAGTGAGTTTTATTTTAATGATTTTTTTGAAGGAGCGGAGACTGGGTGAGCATCTAACGGAGAAAGGAAGCGAGTTCCACAGGAACGGTGCAGCCCTCGAGAAGTCTTGAAGGCGAGCATCAGAAGTGGGAGTACGGACAGAGGATAGATGCAGGTCTTCAGTAGAGCTTAGGGGTCTAGACGGGACATACTGTATTAGGGAGGATAGATAGGTGGGAGAAGCATTATGTAGAGATTTGAAAGAAAGAACCAGAATTTTATATTGAGCCCTATATCTTACTGGAAGCCAATGTAGGGACTGACAGAGGGCTGAGGCATGGGAGGTGCGGGCGGACAGGAAGATGATCCTCGCTGCTGCATTCTTTATAGACTGCAATGGGGCAAGTTGGAAACATGTAACACCACTGAGAAGCGGATTGCAGTAGTTAAGGCGAGAGAGGACAGTGGCAAGGACCAGCACCTTAGCTGCATCTTGCGTTAAGTATGGACGGATGGGCGCAATGTTTTTGAGATGGAAGCGGCAAGATTTGGCAATTGACTGGACATGAGGGGTGAAGGAGATGTCGGAGTCAAAGAGAACACCTTGGCAGCGAGCCGGCATGGTGGAGGGAGACAGACACGGGAGTAGCAACACTTTATTTATAAAATATATTCCCAGGATGGATACATTGAGATTTCTCTTGTTTTCAAGTATGTCCTGGGTCCACAAATCATTGCATTGATACAATATTAATACACAATAAATACAAAATGTAACATAGAACAGGTAGGAAATATATAATCAACCATGACAGGTGCATTCTGTTTTGAGGTATGTAGAGAGGGATCTCTTAAAGAGGGAGGAAAGACCAGAAGTTCTGTTTTGGACAGGTTGCGTTTAAGGAAGTGGGCAGCCATCCAGTTGATGTACTCCTCGTCCTGTGTTCATGGCAAGATGCCTTGCTGTCTTCTATCTCAGCTCGGCTCGCTGTTTGCGGCATTAAATGCATTATGGAACAATCAGAAGAATGGAACAATTCACTAAACTCTCCTGAATGTTTACTGGGGTTACGTGTGCCATGGCGTACCAGCGCCCCATGTGGGAGGGCGACATTGTCACCCCACAATGTCCTAAGCCCATCATGCAAGCCCACTTGGGCAATGGCACAGAAAGTGCTGTACGAGTGCGTTCCTCCCGTAGCGCCGAACCCGGGCTGATTTTGCTGGTTTGTTCTCCTGGGGTATGGATGCTACTAGTTCATTTATTACATTCTATTCTGAATTATCTGAAGCGGCTGAAGGCTGATGCAGTAACTTGCATTTTATTAGCTGTGATGTATATTATTCTCCTTACTGGAGCTACACGGTGACTCTGGGAGTGCAGCAATGGAACCTGTGACATTCTCTTACTGACTAGCAAAACGTGGCCCCAGAATATCTGGTTTTACACATAGATCTCACTCCCCCTCCCCCAACACTTCCCTTCTTCATTCTCTCCTTCCCCCTCCCCACTTCCTTTCTTTACCCACTCCCTCTCTTCCTCTTTCACCCCCAAACTGCCTCCACACACATTTTAATACTGCTTCAATTTCACATCCCCCTCTCCCCCCCCCCTGTACCGTCCCGTGAAGTCAGCATGAGCTGGCGCAGTTAACCATTTCCTCACCAGCTGGCATTACTGACTTAATTAAATAAATACTATGACGGCCAGTGCTCACAATGGACTCATTCACTCTTGATACATATATACAACTTACATACCTCCCACGTGTTCCAATCTAGATTGGACAGTCCCTATTTTGGACCCAAATCCCTCTGTCCCTCTTTTCTAGGAGCTCTGTGTTGTTGGTGTGTCTGAGTGTATAACAGAGCTCCCCAGTAATAATACTCCCAGTAATGTGTCTGAGTGTATAACAGAGCTCCACAGCAATAATACTCCCAGTAATGTGTCTGAGTGTATAACAGAGCTCCACAGCAATAATACTCCCAGTAATGTGGCTGGGTGTATAACAGAGCCCCACAGCAATAATACTCCCAGTAATGTGTCTGAATGTATAACAGAGCCCCACAGCAATAATACTCCCAGTAATGTGTCTGAGTGTATCACAGAGCTCCACAGCAATAATACTCCCAGTAATGTGTCTGAGTGTATAACAGAGCTCCACAGCAATATTACTCCCAGTAATGTGTCTGGGTGTATAACAGAGCCCCACAGCAATAATACTCCCAGTAATGTGTCTGAATGTATAACAGAGCTCCACAGCAATAATACTCCCAGTAATGTGTCTGAGTGTATAACAGAGCTCCACAGCAATATTACTCCCAGTAATGTGTCTGGGTGTATAACAGAGCCCCACAGCAATAATACTCCCAGTAATGTGTCTGAATGTATAACAGAGCCCCACTGCAATAATACTCCCAGTAATGTGTCTGAGTGTATCACAGAGCTCCACAGCAATAATACTCCCAGTAATGTGTCTGAGTGTATAACAGAGCTCCACAGCAATATTACTCCCAGTAATGTGTCTGGGTGTATAACAGAGCCCCACAGCAATAATACTCCCAGTAATGTGTCTGAATGTATAACAGAGCTCCACAGCAATAATACTCCCAGTAATGTGTCTGAGTGTATAACAGAGCTCCACAGCAATAATACTCCCAGTAATGTGTCTGAGTGTATAACAGAGCTCCACAGTAATAATACTCCCAGTAATGTGTCTGTGTATAACAGAACCCCACAGCAATAATACTCCCAGTAATGTGTCTGAGTGTATAACAGAGCTCCACAGTAATAATACACCCAGTAATGTGTCTGAGTGTATAACAGAGCCCCACAGCAATAGCACTCCCAGTAATGTGTCTGAGTGTATAACAGAGCCCCACAGTAATAATACTCCCAGTAATGTGTCTGAGTGTATAACAGAGCTCCACAGTAATAATACTCCCAGTAATGTGTCTGAGTGTATAACAGAGCTCCACAACAATATTACTCCCAGTAATGTGTCTGGGTGTATAACAGAGCCCCACAGCAATAATACTCCCAGTAATGTGTCTGAATGTATAACAGAGCTCCACAGCAATAATACTCCCAGTAATGTCTGAGTGTATAACAGAGCTCCACAGCAATATTACTCCCAGTAATGTGTCTGGGTGTATAACAGAGCCCCACAGCAGTAATACTCCCAGTAATGTGTCTGAATGTATAACAGAGCTCCACAGCAATAATACTCCCAGTAATGTGTCTGAGTGTATAACAGAGCTCCACAGCAATAATACTCCCAGTAATGTGTCTGAGTGTATAACAGAGCTCCACAGTAATAATACACCCAGTAATGTGTCTGAGTGTATAACAGAGCCCCACAGCAATAGCACTCCCAGTAATGTGTCTGAGTGTATAACAGAACCCCACAGCAATAATACTCCCAGTAATGTGTCTGAGTGTATAACAGAGCTCCACAGTAATAATACACCCAGTAATGTGTCTGAGTGTATAACAGAGCCCCACAGCAATAGCACTCCCAGTAATGTGTCTGAGTGTATAACAGAACCCCACAGCAATAATACTCCCAGTAATGTGTCTGAGTGTATAACCGAGCCCCACAGCAATAATACTCCCAGTAATGTGTCTGAGTGTATAACAGAGCCCCACAGTAATAATACTCCCAGTAATGTGTCTGAGTGTATAACAGAGCTCCACAGTAATAATACTCCCAGTAATGTGTCTGAGTGTATAACAGAGCTCCACAGTAATAACACTCCCAGTAATGTGTCTGAGTGTATAACAGAGCCCCACAGCAATAATACTCCCAGTAATGGGTCTGAGTGTATAACAGAGCTCCACAGCAATAATACACCCAGTAATGTGTCTGAGTGTATAACCGAGCCCCACAGCAATAATACTCCCAGTAATGTGTCTGAGTGTATAACAGAGCCCCACAGTAATAATACTCCCAGTAATGTGTCTGAGTGTATAACAGAGCTCCACAGTAATAACACTCCCAGTAATGTGTCTGAGTGTATAACAGAGCCCCACAGCAATAATACTCCCAGGAATGGGTCTGAGTGTATAACAGAGCTCCACAGCAATAATACACCCAGTAATGTGTCTGAGTGTATAACCGAGCCCCACAGCAATAATACTCCCAGTAATGTGTCTGAGTGTATAACAGAGCCCCACAGTAATAATACTCCCAGTAATGTGTCTGAGTGTATAACAGAGCCCCACAGCAATAATACTCCCAGTAATGGGTCTGAGTGTATAACAGAGCTCCACAGCAATAATACTCCCAGTAATGGGTCTGAGTGTATAACAGAGCTCCACAGTAATAATACTCCCAGTAATGTGTATGAGTGTATAACAGAGCTCCACAGCCATAATACTCCTAGTAATGTGTCTGTTTATAACAGAGCTCCACAGCGATAATCCTCCCAGTAATGTGTCTGAATGTATAACAGAGCTCCACAGCAATAATACTCCCAGTAATGGGTCTGAGTGTATAACAGAGCTCCACAGCAATAATACTCCCAGTAATGGGTCTGAGTGTATAACAGAGCTCCACAGTAATAATACTCCCAGTAATGTGTCTGAGTGTATAACAGAGCTCCACAGTAATAATACTCCCAGTAATGTGTCTGAGTATATAACAGAGCTCCACAGCAATAATACTCCCAGTAATGTGTCTGAGTGTATAACAGAGCTCCGCAGCAATAATACTCCCAGTATTGTGTCTGAATGTATAACAGAGCTCCACAGCAATAATACTCCCAGTAATGTGTCTGAGTGTATAACAGAGCTCCACAGCAATAATACTCCCAGTAATGTGTCTGAGTGTATAACAGAGCTCCACAGCAATAATACTCCCAGTAATGTGTCTGAGTGTATAACAGAACTCCACAGCAATAATACTCCCAGTAATGTGTCTGAGTGTATAACAGAGTTCCACAGCAATAATACTACCAGTAATGTGTCTGAGTGTATAACAGAGCTCCACAGCAATAATACTCCCAGTAATGTGTCTGAGTGTATAACAGAACTCCACAGCAATAATACTCCCAGTAATGTGTCTGAGTGTATAACAGAGCTCCACAGCAATAATACTCCCAGTAATGTGTCTGAGTGTATAACAGAGCTCCACAGTAATAATACTCCCTGTAATGTGTCTGAGTGTATAACAGAGCTCCACAGCAATAATACTCCCAGTAATGTGTATTTAAACTACAATAAATGTGTTTAGAAATCAGTCTGTGTAAATAAGACACGTTGTTGTCGTTATAAGTTCCATTTTCGTTGTATAAACTGTTATTAGCAGCTCTGCCCTGGCCACACCCCCACTTAAAACCAAAACATTAAAGTGTCCATCTTTGTCCCTGTGAAATGTTGGGAGGGGTGCTCCTACTTTAGTCTCTCTATATGTGGGTTATTCACTGTGGGCCAACCTGAAAATGAAAAACATTGAATAAACCATTTCAGGCAATTTGGACATAGAATGACAGGATTAACTCACTAAATGTAGCATCCTTCAAACATGACGATTATCCTCAGATTGTCCTTTCATTAAACGGAAAATGACAGCAAATTAACGTGTGACTGTCAGAATTCAGGTACAATAGTCAAACTGGCATTTTAGCGGAGTTCCAGACTCGATCGGTTATATTTATCTGAAATCTGACGTTCAAACAGCAATAACCCTGACAGCCCCCGAAATGATTAAACTGACCCCTGGAATGGACCGGAATGGATAGGATCCATGCAAAGAATAAATGATTAAATAGGACGATAAATGGCTACTAAAATGAAGCAATATATCTGCCCCCGCTTGGTTAGCACGGAGTGTTCACATAAATGCACATGGGTTTAGGAAATAGGGGGTTCATGGGTAAGGGGGTTCATGATATTTCTATATTTATTTCAGATTTTACTTTTTAACCCTTTGCCATTGCGTTCTCCTGTAGCCGGTGCGCACAATTTTCCAAATGATTGCCAATGTTTGATAAATGCCTGAATTCTCCCATTTCTGGACAATAGCAAACTGCCCCAACGTGTAGAGAGCGCAGTTCGCCTTGACACATGCGGCGTTGCTGAACAGGAAAGCGCCGTTTAATGTTTCCAGAACATGCGACTGGCAGATACGGCTTATAACGCTAAGATGGGACTGAACTCTGACAATAATGCACTTCCTTTCTGTCACCTCGTCGGATGAGGTTATCTGGGCCGGCACTTTGGTATTTCACTCAGCAGGAAGGAAGTTAGTTACATTATCACAAAAAACATTGCAAATGTCACTTAGAACTTCCTTCTCCTTAACTCGCAGTCTTATATCAAGCTGTACATCTCTCCAGCAGGGTGGCACAGACAGGGGGCGCTATGAGCAGTCCCCACTGCCCCCCACCCCTCTACAGGGTAACACAGTGACACAGGAATAGCAGTCATCTCTCAAGAAAGGGTTAAATATGAGCAATAAAGAGCACATTAAAGATCACCACGATGACATCTCTGCATTATTGTGAGCTGACTCCGTGCCAGCTCTGAGAGTGGCGTATAACTGCAGCCATTGGCAAAATTCTCACAACTGTTAGCAGCTCCTCACAGCTGATCACCTCTTCCTTCTTAGTACCCTCAAACCGGTGTGCGATACAATCTGGGAGGCCATGCCAGGGCTGCATGTAGAAACATAGAGTAGCAAACTCACCCCTTTAAGGGAGTTTGCCATGAGCTTTTGGAGGGGGCTTCTTGCCCGCCTACTGCCCTGTGACTGCCCTGTGACAGGAACGCATTTGGGCATAATGGATTTGGATTGGATTAATGCTGGCCCTTTAAGAGCCAGCTGAGGACATATTGTATAGCAGAGACATCAGACGGTACATCATATTCATTATCGGCTATTTGGCCACAAGACTTTCAAATGGGATTTATTTTACTTTTAAGCATTCGTCTGTGTAACGGATCACCTGATCACCTGGCATTATGAGCATGTCCTCACCTCCCCCCACCCAAGCAGGGTGACACAGACAGAAGGAGCTATGAGTTCATCCCTCCCCCTGCAGGGTGACAAAGTCAGGGGGAACTATGAGTCCGTCCATCCCCCTGCAGGGTGACACAGTGACACAGACAGGGGGCGCTATGAGTCTGTCCCTCCCCCTGCAGGGTGACACAGTGACACAGACAGGAAGTGCTATGAGTCAGTCCCTCCCCCTGCAGGGTGACACAGTGACACAGACAGGGGGCGCTATGAGTCTGTCCCTCCCCCTGCAGGGTGACACAGTGACACAGACAGGAAGTGCTATGAGTCAGTCCCTCCCCCTGCAGGGTGACACAGTGACACAGACAGGAAGTGCTATGAGTCAGTCCCTCCCCCTGCAGGGTGACACAGTGACACAGACAGGGGGCACTCGGAGTCTGTCCCTCCCCCCGCAGGGTGACACAGTGACACAGACAGGGGGCGCTATGAGTCAGTCCCTCCCCCTGCAGGGTGACACAGTGACACAGACAGGGGGCGCTATGAGTCAGTCCCTCCCCCTGCAGGGTGACACAGTGACACAGACAGGGGGCGCTATGAGTCTGTCCCTCCCCCTGCATGGTGACACAGTGACACAGACAGGGGGTGCTATGAGTCTGTCCCTCCCCCTGCAGGGTGACACAGTGACACAGACAGGGGGTGCTATGAGTCTGTCCATCCCCCTGCAGGGTGACACAGTGACACAGACAGGGGGGCCATGAGTGTGTCCCTCCCCCTGCAGGGTGACACAGTGACACAGACAGGGGGCGCTATGAGTCTGTCCCTCCCCCTGCAGGGTGACACAGTGACACAGACAGGGGGTGCTATGAGTCTGTCCATCCCCCTGCAGGGTGACACAGTGACACAGATGTCCCTCCCCCTGCAGGGTGACATAGCTGCACAATGCCTGCCGTTATATAATAATTAACATTTTTCAGATGCCTTGTCTCTGGCAGACAGGACACAGCAGGATAACACACTGTGTGCCAGGAATGCTTGCTAGCACATTGTGGTGACCTTTGCCCTGCCTCCAATATATTGAATGTGGTGTTATAAATGTATTAAAATGTGCCTGCATTCATTGTGTTCCTTGTCAGCCCCCTCACACAATGACACATTTCCTGTATGTCAGACACCACATGCATTCGGAAATGACTGGCTGACTGCTTGCTACCCTAACACCCAGCATTATATACCTTAACCTGCACGGGTTAACACCTGCAGGACCACGGCTCACGCAAATCTAAAAATATCACTGTGCGAATAGCAGTCATCTCTCAAGAAAGGGTTAAATATGAGCAATAAAGAGCACATTAAAGATCACCACGATGACATCTCTGCATTATTGTGAGCTGACTCAGTGCCAGCTCTGAGAGTGGCGTATAACTGCAGCCATTGGCAAAATTCTCACAACTGTTAGCAGCTCCTCACAGCTGATCACCTCTTCCTTCTTAGTACCCTCAAACCGGTGTGCGATACAATCTGGTATCTCGCGCTCGACTTGGGTGAACCTGTCTCTTTACCCAGAGGGAGGCCATGCCAGGGCTGCATGTAGAAACATAGAGTAGCAAACTCACCCCTTTAACCCCTTAAGGACACATGACATGTGTGACATGTCATGATTCCCTTTTATTCCAGAAGTTTGGTCCTTAAGGGGTTAAGGGAGTTTGCCATGAGCTTTTGGAGGGGGCTTCTTGCCTGCCTCCTGCCCTGTGACTGCCCTGTTTGGGCATAATGGATTTGGATTGGATTAATGCTGGCCCTTTAAGAGCCAGCTGAGAACATATTGTAATAGTCATATTTGTGCACAATCTCCAGTTTTGTCACAGGGCACAAATAGTGTTTTCAAATGCCATATATCCCAGGGCCATAGTCAGAAGGTAGGAGGCGGCAAGAACACGTGGCGAGGTCTGTTCTGCCAGTCTGGTTGTCGGTATAAAGCTCAAAAGACTGCACTGGATCACCTCGTTCGGAATACGAATAAAGTACCGAACAGCCAGACCACCCTGGAAGAGAAGTGTGGCTGTAATTAACCTACCTGTTCGCCCATTGCATTCCCCTGTAAGAAGCACAAACACTTTGCTGTATTCCCTGGGTGGCCGCCATTTCGGCAGCCGAACACGTGGCGGTGGCCATCTTAACTCACGAACAGCGGTGTTTGGTCGTCGAGTGTCTGGAACTCAAATCGGACACTCGACTACACGAACACCGCTAAGACCTCCAGGGCTCCAGAAACTACCGATTGAAACTCACGAACGGCCCGCCGTTTGGTAGGATGAATCCCACGAACCAGGGGATTCATCTGAATGCCAGCTCAGCCCTGGATGGCATATAGTTCGGGACTTTTAAAACACGAAAAGAGACCGACCGCAAGGCAAAACTTATGGAACTGTTTTCGCTACTGTTGCCTGTGCGGTCGGTCAAAACTTTATTCGTCCATAACTCCTGAACCCCTGGTCCGATCTGGGTGATTTTTGAGTATGTTGCTCACCCAGCTATCAGGTGATATCATATTTAGGGGTGTACCCTAGGTATTTGGGGTACATCCAGAACTTGGGGAAAATTGTGTGCCTTTTAATTATTTTAACTGATAATCTGAGGGGAGGAGATGTGTGGGTTGTACCTTATACCTAATTGGTTACTGTACTAATTATTGTGGGTGTCTCCCTTGCATGGGAGGATTGCATAAAAGCAGGGGTTGTGGGATTAAAAGTGGAGTTCTGCTCCTGATACTGTGTGTCGTCCAGTTATTGGGAAATGTGATGGGATATTGCTGGATTATATTACTGATCGTGCCTGCTACTCTATTGGATTATTTTACTGATTACGGTGGATGTTCTCCTGGGTTAACTATGGGTTCCTGAGCCACACTAGGATTGCCAGCAGAAATAGTCTGCGAGAGATCAGCGTTCCGCAACACATAGAAACATAGAATGTGACGGCAGATAAGAACCATTCGGCCCATCTAGTCTGCCCAATTTTCTAAATACTTTCATTAGTCTCTGGCCTTATCTTATAGTTAGGATAGCCTTATGCCTATTCCACGCATGCACGAACTCCTTTACTGTGTTAACCTCTATCACTTCAGCTGGAAGCCTATTCCATGCATCCACTACCCTCTTTTAGTAAAGTAATACCTCCTGATATTATTTTTAAACCTTTGCCCCTCTAATTTAAGACTATGTCCTTTTGTTGTGCAACAGTGAAACGGTCAGAGTGTAAACTGATAGCAGCATCCTATGTCACGAATGGACCTTCTGCTACGGATAGACTACTGATCTCATACTTAGTGCTCTACCGGAGATCATGGGATCACACCTCCATACTCCAGAAACACAATCTGGGGCTCTTGGTTGGTGGAGGGCCTTTCCAGTCACCAGCTGCAGCACTTGTCTGGGCAAATTAAGCAATTAGCTATAATTTTAATTTTTACTAATTTTTGTGCATAATTTTAATGCATTGTCTATTTTATGTAATAAAAAAATACGGATCAATTGCAGATTGTGTAGAAATAAATGTGATCTAGGTGCTTACTTCAAAAGACAATAACAATTAGAACTCCAACAATGTGTGATTTCTCCAAAATACACCACACCCAAAGCATGAAACAACTGTGCAATATGAAATGGTAAACCAAACCCATGCACTCACAATTATTTGACATAGTTTATAGCAATGTATGTTTCTATAAAATGAAAACAAAAAAAACTTGTGTGACTCCGTATAAATGTGGACAATGTGTCAGATAGAAAATTGCGAGTATCACACTCACATTTGTTGGAGCCATGATCGATTGGTTCAAATGTTGTGCTTCTTTACTTCCTGGCACTTCAACCTTTTCAAACTGCATGCAATATAAAAAGATAAAAAAAAGAATCCAACCAACAGTACACAACTTAAATACTTACGAGTTTTGAAAGAGGATTCCATATCAGTATGCTTATCTTCTATGGAGCCGTACGTGTCTCGGCTCTAAGTGTATAAAATGTAAGTGCTGTGGCATCCACACCCAGTCATATAATCCACCAGTTTCTCACCAAAACAGAATACAAACCCATGTATGGTATTACACAATTTAAACTAAATTAATGGTGAATAATGGGAAAAGCACTCACATAAAATGGAGCCATATTGAGCAAATTACAATATGTAACAATCATACATTTATATCTGACACATTGTCCTGATTGACACACTATCTTATACTATGCATTGTTATGTTTTGAAACCACAACTTTTAACCTGTAAAGAAGAGTCTGTGCACAGAACTAAGGAACTTATAACATAACTGAACATTTTTGGCCACGACAGGTGAAATGCATTGTCCACAATCCGTTAATATAGATTTGGAATAATCTAACTATTAAATCCCAATGTGATGCACAATTCAAAGCATGAAAAAGCTGGAATTATATGTACATTCAGTGTGTGAGAAACCCTGATCTTGTGTAACACTGTATCAAACAGTGACAGATAGGGACACACATTAAAACTCAATTTTATCAAATTAAACACTGAATTGAAAACTGAAGCCAAAACAGCTCAAACAAGATTCGTATCGGAGTTCACAACATTTTCCAAATCTGCAATCTTCATTAAATATTACTGTCAAGATTTCAGTTTGAAGAGTCAGTGTGAGTTTATACTGTAACAATCAGTGTGAGATTATACTGTAACAATCAGTGTGAGATTATACTGTAACAGTCAGTGTGAGATTACAATACTGTAACAATCAGTGTGAGATTATACTGTAACAATCAGTGTGAGATTATAATACTGTAACAATCAGTGTGAGATAATACTGTAACAATCAGTGTGAGATTACAATACTGTAACAATCAGTGTGAGATTATACTGTAACAATCAGTGTGAGATTATACTGTAACAGTCAGTGTGAGATTATACTGTAACAATCAGTGTGAGATTATAATGTTACAATCAGTGTGAGATTATAATACTGTAACAATCAGTGTGAGATTATACTGTAACAATCAGTGTGAGATTATAATACTGTAACAATCAGCGTGAGATTATACTGTAACAATCAGTGTGAGATTATAATACTGTAACAATCAGTGTGAGATTATAATGTAACAATCAGTGTGAGATTATAATACTGTAACAATCAGTGTGAGATTATACTGTAACAATCAGTGTGAGATTATAATGTAACAATCAGTGTGAGATTATAATACTGTAACAATCAGTGTGAGATTATAATGTAACAATCAGTGTGAGATTATAATACTGTAACAATCAGTGTGAGATTATACTGTAACAATCAGTGTGAGATTATAATGTAACAGTCAGTTTGAGATTATACTGCAACAATCAGTGTGAGATTATACTGTAACAATCAGTGTCAGATTATACTGTAACAGTCAGTGTGAGATTATAATGTTACAATCAGTGTGAGATTATACTGTAACAATCAGTGTGAGATTATAATACTGTAACAATCAGTGTGAGATTATAATGTAACAGTCAGTGTCAGATTATACTGTAACAGTCAGTGTGAGATTATACTGTAACAATCAGTGTGAGATTATACTGTAACAGTCAGTGTGAGATTACAATACTGTAACAATCAGTGTCAGATTATACTGTAACAATCAGTGTGAGATTATAATACTGTAACAATCAGTGTGAGATAATACTGTAACAATCAGTGTGAGATTACAATACTGTAACAATCAGTGTGAGATTATACTGTAACAATCAGTGTGAGATTATACTGTAACAGTCAGTGTGAGATTATACTGTAACAATCAGTGTGAGATTATAATGTTACAATCAGTGTGAGATTATAATACTGTAACAATCAGTGTGAGATTATACTGTAACAATCAGTGTGAGATTATAATACTGTAACAATCAGTGTGAGATTATACTGTAACAATCAGTGTGAGATTATAATACTGTAACAATCAGTGTGAGATTATAATGTAACAATCAGTGTGAGATTATAATGTAACAATCAGTGTGAGATTATACTGTAACAATCAGTGTGAGATTATAATGTAACAATCAGTGTGAGATTATAATACTGTAACAATCAGTGTGAGATTATAATGTAACAATCAGTGTGAGATTATAATACTGTAACAATCAGTGTGAGATTATACTGTAACAATCAGTGTGAGATTATAATGTAACAGTCAGTTTGAGATTATACTGCAACAATCAGTGTGAGATTATACTGTAACAATCAGTGTCAGATTATACTGTAACAGTCAGTGTGAGATTATAATGTTACAATCAGTGTGAGATTATACTGTAACAATCAGTGTGAGATTATAATACTGTAACAATCAGTGTGAGATTATAATGTAACAGTCAGTGTCAGATTATACTGTAACAGTCAGTGTGAGATTATACTGTAACAATCAGTGTGAGATTATACTGTAACAATCAGTGTCAGATTATACTGTAACAATCAGTGTCAGATTATACTGTAACAGTCAGTGTGAGATTATAATGTTACAATCAGTGTGAGATTATACTGTAACAATCAGTGTCAGATTATACTGTAACAATCAGTGTGAGATTATAATGTTACAATCAGTGTGAGATTATACTGTAACAATCAGTGTCAGATTATACTGTAACAATCAGTGTGAGATTATACTGTAACAATCAGTGTCAGATTCTACTGTAACAGTCAGTGTGAGATTATAATGTAACAGTCAGTGTGAGATTATACTGTAACAATCAGTGTGAGATTATACTGCAACAATCAGTGTGAGATTATACTGTAACAATCAGTGTGAGATTATACTGTAACAATCAGTGTCAGATTATACTGTAACAGTCAATGTGAGATTATAATGTTACAATCAGTGTGAGATTATACTGTAACAATCAGTGTCAGATTATACTGTAACAATCAGTGTGAGATTATAATGTTACAATCAGTGTGAGATTATACTGTAACAATCAGTGTGAGATTATACTGTAACAATCAGTGTGAGATGATAATACTGTAACAATCAGTGTGAGATTATACTGTAACAATCAGTGTGAGATTATACTGTAACAATCAGTGTGAGATAATACTGTAACAATCAGTGTGAGATTATACTGTAACAATCAGTGTGAGATGATAATACTGTAACAATCAGTGTGAGATTATACTGTAACAATCAGTGTGAGATTATACTGTAACAATCAGTGTGAGATGATAATACTGTAACAGTCAGTGTGAGATTATACTGTAACAATCAGTGTGAGATTATAATGTAACAGTCAGTGTGAGATTATACTGTAACAATCAGTGTGAAATTATAATGTAACAGTCAGTGTGAGATTATACTGTAACAGTCAGTGTGAGATTATACTGTAACAATCAGTGTGAGATTATAATGTAACAGTCAGTGTGAGATTATACTGTAACAGTCAGTGTGAGATTATACTGTAACAATCAGTGTGAGATTATACTGTAACAATCAGTGTGAGTTTATAATACTGTAACAATCAGTGTGAGATTATACTGTAACAATCAGTGTGAGTTTATAATACTGTAACAATCAGTGTGAGATTATACTGTAACAGTCAGTGTGAGATTATACTGTAACAATCAGTGTGAGATTATACTGTAACAATCAGTGTGAGTTTATAATACTGTAACAATCAGTGTGAGATTATACTGTAACAATCAGTGTGAGATTATACTGTTACAGTCAGTGTGAGATTATACTGTAACAGTCAGTGTGAGATTATACTGTAACAATCAGTGTGAGATTATACTGTAACAATCAGTGTGAGTTTATACTGTAACAGTCAGTGTGAGATTATACTGTAACAATCAGTGTGAGATTATAATGTAACAGTCAGTGTGAGATTATACTGTAACAGTCAGTGTGAGATTATACTGTAACAATCAGTGTGAGATTATACTGTAACAATCAGTGTGAGTTTATAATACTGTAACAATCAGTGTGAGATTATACTGTAACAATCAGTGTGAGTTTATAATACTGTAACAATCAGTGTGAGATTATACTGTAACAGTCAGTGTGAGATTATACTGTAACAATCAGTGTGAGATTATACTGTAACAATCAGTGTGAGTTTATAATACTGTAACAATCAGTGTGAGATTATACTGTAACAATCAGTGTGAGATTACAATACTGTAACAATCAGTGTGAGATTATACTGTAACAATCAGTGTGAGATTATACTGTAACAGTCAGTGTGAGATTATACTGTAACAATCAGTGTGAGATTATAATGTTACAATCAGTGTGAGATTATAATACTGTAACAATCAGTGTGAGATTATACTGTAACAATCAGTGTGAGATTATAATACTGTAACAATCAGTGTGAGATAATACTGTAACAATCAGTGTGAGATTACAATACTGTAACAATCAGTGTGAGATTATACTGTAACAATCAGTGTGAGATTATACTGTAACAGTCAGTGTGAGATTATACTGTAACAATCAGTGTGAGATTATAATGTTACAATCAGTGTGAGATTATAATACTGTAAAAATCAGTGTGAGATTATACTGTAACAATCAGTGTGAGATTATAATACTGTAACAATCAGTGTGAGATTATACTGTAACAATCAGTGTGAGATTATAATACTGTAACAATCAGTGTGAGATTATAATGTAACAATCAGTGTGAGATTATAATACTGTAACAATCAGTGTGAGATTATACTGTAACAATCAGTGTGAGATTATAATGTAACAATCAGTGTGAGATTATAATACTGTAACAATCAGTGTGAGATTATAATGTAACAATCAGTGTGAGATTATAATACTGTAACAATCAGTGTGAGATTATACTGTAACAATCAGTGTGAGATTATAATGTAACAGTCAGTTTGAGATTATACTGCAACAATCAGTGTGAGATTATACTGTAACAATCAGTGTCAGATTATACTGTAACAGTCAGTGTGAGATTATAATGTTACAATCAGTGTGAGATTATACTGTAACAATCAGTGTGAGATTATAATACTGTAACAATCAGTGTGAGATTATAATGTAACAGTCAGTGTCAGATTATACTGTAACAGTCAGTGTGAGATTATACTGTAACAATCAGTGTGAGATTATACTGTAACAGTCAGTGTGAGATTACAATACTGTAACAATCAGTGTCAGATTATACTGTAACAATCAGTGTGAGATTATAATACTGTAACAATCAGTGTGAGATAATACTGTAACAATCAGTGTGAGATTACAATACTGTAACAATCAGTGTGAGATTATACTGTAACAATCAGTGTGAGATTATACTGTAACAGTCAGTGTGAGATTATACTGTAACAATCAGTGTGAGATTATAATGTTACAATCAGTGTGAGATTATAATACTGTAACAATCAGTGTGAGATTATACTGTAACAATCAGTGTGAGATTATAATACTGTAACAATCAGTGTGAGATTATACTGTAACAATCAGTGTGAGATTATAATACTGTAACAATCAGTGTGAGATTATAATGTAACAATCAGTGTGAGATTATAATACTGTAACAATCAGTGTGAGATTATACTGTAACAATCAGTGTGAGATTATAATGTAACAATCAGTGTGAGATTATAATACTGTAACAATCAGTGTGAGATTATAATGTAACAATCAGTGTGAGATTATAATACTGTAACAATCAGTGTGAGATTATACTGTAACAATCAGTGTGAGATTATAATGTAACAGTCAGTTTGAGATTATACTGCAACAATCAGTGTGAGATTATACTGTAACAATCAGTGTCAGATTATACTGTAACAGTCAGTGTGAGATTATAATGTTACAATCAGTGTGAGATTATACTGTAACAATCAGTGTGAGATTATAATACTGTAACAATCAGTGTGAGATTATAATGTAACAGTCAGTGTCAGATTATACTGTAACAGTCAGTGTGAGATTATACTGTAACAATCAGTGTGAGATTATACTGTAACAATCAGTGTCAGATTATACTGTAACAATCAGTGTCAGATTATACTGTAACAGTCAGTGTGAGATTATAATGTTACAATCAGTGTGAGATTATACTGTAACAATCAGTGTCAGATTATACTGTAACAATCAGTGTGAGATTATAATGTTACAATCAGTGTGAGATTATACTGTAACAATCAGTGTCAGATTATACTGTAACAATCAGTGTGAGATTATACTGTAACAATCAGTGTCAGATTCTACTGTAACAGTCAGTGTGAGATTATAATGTAACAGTCAGTGTGAGATTATACTGTAACAATCAGTGTGAGATTATACTGCAACAATCAGTGTGAGATTATACTGTAACAATCAGTGTGAGATTATACTGTAACAATCAGTGTCAGATTATACTGTAACAGTCAATGTGAGATTATAATGTTACAATCAGTGTGAGATTATACTGTAACAATCAGTGTCAGATTATACTGTAACAATCAGTGTGAGATTATAATGTTACAATCAGTGTGAGATTATACTGTAACAATCAGTGTGAGATTATACTGTAACAATCAGTGTGAGATGATAATACTGTAACAATCAGTGTGAGATTATACTGTAACAATCAGTGTGAGATTATACTGTAACAATCAGTGTGAGATAATACTGTAACAATCAGTGTGAGATTATACTGTAACAATCAGTGTGAGATGATAATACTGTAACAATCAGTGTGAGATTATACTGTAACAATCAGTGTGAGATTATACTGTAACAATCAGTGTGAGATGATAATACTGTAACAGTCAGTGTGAGATTATACTGTAACAATCAGTGTGAGATTATAATGTAACAGTCAGTGTGAGATTATACTGTAACAATCAGTGTGAAATTATAATGTAACAGTCAGTGTGAGATTATACTGTAACAGTCAGTGTGAGATTATACTGTAACAATCAGTGTGAGATTATAATGTAACAGTCAGTGTGAGATTATACTGTAACAGTCAGTGTGAGATTATACTGTAACAATCAGTGTGAGATTATACTGTAACAATCAGTGTGAGTTTATAATACTGTAACAATCAGTGTGAGATTATACTGTAACAATCAGTGTGAGTTTATAATACTGTAACAATCAGTGTGAGATTATACTGTAACAGTCAGTGTGAGATTATACTGTAACAATCAGTGTGAGATTATACTGTAACAATCAGTGTGAGTTTATAATACTGTAACAATCAGTGTGAGATTATACTGTAACAATCAGTGTGAGATTATACTGTTACAGTCAGTGTGAGATTATACTGTAACAGTCAGTGTGAGATTATACTGTAACAATCAGTGTGAGATTATACTGTAACAATCAGTGTGAGTTTATACTGTAACAGTCAGTGTGAGATTATACTGTAACAATCAGTGTGAGATTATAATGTAACAGTCAGTGTGAGATTATACTGTAACAGTCAGTGTGAGATTATACTGTAACAATCAGTGTGAGATTATACTGTAACAATCAGTGTGAGTTTATAATACTGTAACAATCAGTGTGAGATTATACTGTAACAATCAGTGTGAGTTTATAATACTGTAACAATCAGTGTGAGATTATACTGTAACAGTCAGTGTGAGATTATACTGTAACAATCAGTGTGAGATTATACTGTAACAATCAGTGTGAGTTTATAATACTGTAACAATCAGTGTGAGATTATACTGTAACAATCAGTGTGAGATTACAATACTGTAACAATCAGTGTGAGATTATACTGTAACAATCAGTGTGAGATTATACTGTAACAGTCAGTGTGAGATTATACTGTAACAATCAGTGTGAGATTATAATGTTACAATCAGTGTGAGATTATAATACTGTAACAATCAGTGTGAGATTATACTGTAACAATCAGTGTGAGATTATAATACTGTAACAATCAGTGTGAGATAATACTGTAACAATCAGTGTGAGATTACAATACTGTAACAATCAGTGTGAGATTATACTGTAACAATCAGTGTGAGATTATACTGTAACAGTCAGTGTGAGATTATACTGTAACAATCAGTGTGAGATTATAATGTTACAATCAGTGTGAGATTATAATACTGTAAAAATCAGTGTGAGATTATACTGTAACAATCAGTGTGAGATTATAATACTGTAACAATCAGTGTGAGATTATACTGTAACAATCAGTATGAGATTATAATACTGTAACAATCAGTGTGAGATTATAATGTAACAATCAGTGTGAGATTATAATACTGTAACAATCAGTGTGAGATTATACTGTAACAATCAGTGTGAGATTATAATGTAACAATCAGTGTGAGATTATAATACTGTAACAATCAGTGTGAGATTATAATGTAACAATCAGTGTGAGATTATAATACTGTAACAATCAGTGTGAGATTATACTGTAACAATCAGTGTGAGATTATAATGTAACAGTCAGTTTGAGATTATACTGCAACAATCAGTGTGAGATTATACTGTAACAATCAGTGTCAGATTATACTGTAACAGTCAGTGTGAGATTATAATGTTACAATCAGTGTGAGATTATACTGTAACAATCAGTGTGAGATTATAATACTGTAACAATCAGTGTGAGATTATAATGTAACAGTCAGTGTCAGATTATACTGTAACAGTCAGTGTGAGATTATACTGTAACAATCAGTGTGAGATTATACTGTAACAGTCAGTGTGAGATTACAATACTGTAACAATCAGTGTCAGATTATACTGTAACAATCAGTGTGAGATTATAATACTGTAACAATCAGTGTGAGATAATACTGTAACAATCAGTGTGAGATTACAATACTGTAACAATCAGTGTGAGATTATACTGTAACAATCAGTGTGAGATTATACTGTAACAGTCAGTGTGAGATTATACTGTAACAATCAGTGTGAGATTATAATGTTACAATCAGTGTGAGATTATAATACTGTAACAATCAGTGTGAGATTATACTGTAACAATCAGTGTGAGATTATAATACTGTAACAATCAGTGTGAGATTATACTGTAACAATCAGTGTGAGATTATAATACTGTAACAATCAGTGTGAGATTATAATGTAACAATCAGTGTGAGATTATAATACTGTAACAATCAGTGTGAGATTATACTGTAACAATCAGTGTGAGATTATAATGTAACAATCAGTGTGAGATTATAATACTGTAACAATCAGTGTGAGATTATAATGTAACAATCAGTGTGAGATTATAATACTGTAACAATCAGTGTGAGATTATACTGTAACAATCAGTGTGAGATTATAATGTAACAGTCAGTTTGAGATTATACTGCAACAATCAGTGTGAGATTATACTGTAACAATCAGTGTCAGATTATACTGTAACAGTCAGTGTGAGATTATAATGTTACAATCAGTGTGAGATTATACTGTAACAATCAGTGTGAGATTATAATACTGTAACAATCAGTGTGAGATTATAATGTAACAGTCAGTGTCAGATTATACTGTAACAGTCAGTGTGAGATTATACTGTAACAATCAGTGTGAGATTATACTGTAACAATCAGTGTCAGATTATACTGTAACAATCAGTGTCAGATTATACTGTAACAGTCAGTGTGAGATTATAATGTTACAATCAGTGTGAGATTATACTGTAACAATCAGTGTCAGATTATACTGTAACAATCAGTGTGAGATTATAATGTTACAATCAGTGTGAGATTATACTGTAACAATCAGTGTCAGATTATACTGTAACAATCAGTGTGAGATTATACTGTAACAATCAGTGTCAGATTCTACTGTAACAGTCAGTGTGAGATTATAATGTAACAGTCAGTGTGAGATTATACTGTAACAATCAGTGTGAGATTATACTGCAACAATCAGTGTGAGATTATACTGTAACAATCAGTGTGAGATTATACTGTAACAATCAGTGTCAGATTATACTGTAACAGTCAATGTGAGATTATAATGTTACAATCAGTGTGAGATTATACTGTAACAATCAGTGTCAGATTATACTGTAACAATCAGTGTGAGATTATAATGTTACAATCAGTGTGAGATTATACTGTAACAATCAGTGTGAGATTATACTGTAACAATCAGTGTGAGATGATAATACTGTAACAATCAGTGTGAGATTATACTGTAACAATCAGTGTGAGATTATACTGTAACAATCAGTGTGAGATAATACTGTAACAATCAGTGTGAGATTATACTGTAACAATCAGTGTGAGATGATAATACTGTAACAATCAGTGTGAGATTATACTGTAACAATCAGTGTGAGATTATACTGTAACAATCAGTGTGAGATGATAATACTGTAACAGTCAGTGTGAGATTATACTGTAACAATCAGTGTGAGATTATAATGTAACAGTCAGTGTGAGATTATACTGTAACAATCAGTGTGAAATTATAATGTAACAGTCAGTGTGAGATTATACTGTAACAGTCAGTGTGAGATTATACTGTAACAATCAGTGTGAGATTATAATGTAACAGTCAGTGTGAGATTATACTGTAACAGTCAGTGTGAGATTATACTGTAACAATCAGTGTGAGATTATACTGTAACAATCAGTGTGAGTTTATAATACTGTAACAATCAGTGTGAGATTATACTGTAACAATCAGTGTGAGTTTATAATACTGTAACAATCAGTGTGAGATTATACTGTAACAGTCAGTGTGAGATTATACTGTAACAATCAGTGTGAGATTATACTGTAACAATCAGTGTGAGTTTATAATACTGTAACAATCAGTGTGAGATTATACTGTAACAATCAGTGTGAGATTATACTGTTACAGTCAGTGTGAGATTATACTGTAACAGTCAGTGTGAGATTATACTGTAACAATCAGTGTGAGATTATACTGTAACAATCAGTGTGAGTTTATACTGTAACAGTCAGTGTGAGATTATACTGTAACAATCAGTGTGAGATTATACTGTAACAGTCAGTGTGAGATTATACTGTAACAATCAGTGTGAGTTTATAATACTGTAACAATCAGTGTGAGATTATACTGTAACAATCAGTGTGAGATAATACTGTAACAATCAGTGTGAGATTATACTGTAACAATCAGTGTGAGATTATACTGTAACAGTCAGTGTGAGATTATAATACTGTAACAATCAGTGTGAGATTATACTGTAACAATCAGTGTGAGATTATACTGTTACAGTCAGTGTGAGATTATACTGTAACAGTCAGTGTGAGATTATACTGTAACAATCAGTGTGAGATTATACTGTAACAATCAGTGTGAGATAATACTGTAACAATCAGTGTGAGATTATACTGTAACAATCAGTGTGAGATTATACTGTAACAGTCAGTGTGAGATTATAATACTGTAACAATCAGTGTGAGATTATACTGTAACAATCAGTGTGAGATTATACTGTTACAGTCAGTGTGAGATTATACTGTAACAGTCAGTGTGAGATTATACTGTAACAATCAGTGTGAGATTATACTGTAACAATCAGTGTGAGTTTATACTGTAACAGTCAGTGTGAGATTATACTGTAACAATCAGTGTGAGATTATACTGTAACAGTCAGTGTGAGATTATACTGTAACAATCAGTGTGAGTTTATAATACTGTAACAATCAGTGTGAGATTATACTGTAACAATCAGTGTGAGATAATACTGTAACAATCAGTGTGAGATTATACTGTAACAATCAGTGTGAGATTATACTGTAACAGTCAGTGTGAGATTATACTGTAACAATCAGTGTGAGTTTATACTGTAACAGTCAGTGTGAGATTATACTGTAACAATCAGTGTGAGTTTATAATACTGTAACAATCAGTGTGAGATTATACTGTAACAATCAGTGTGAGATTATAATACTGTAACAATCAGTGTCAGATTATACTGTAACAATCAGTGTGAGTTTATAATACTGTAACAATCAGTGTGAGATTATACTGTAACAATCAGTGTGAGATTATACTGTAACAGTCAGTGTGAGATTATACTGTAACAATCAGTGTGAGATGATAATACTGTTACAATCAGTGTGAGATTATACTGTAACAGTCAGTGTGAGATTATACTGTAACAGTCAGTGTGAGATTATAATACTGTAACAATCAGTATTAGATTATACTGTAACAATCAGTGTGAGATTATACTGTAACAGTCAGTGTGAGATTATACTGTAACAATCAGTGTGAGATGATAATACTGTTACAATCAGTGAGATTATACTGTAACAATCAGTGTGAGATAATAATACTGTAACAATCAGTATTAGATTATACTGTAACAATCAGTGTGAGATTATAATACTGTAACAATCAGTGTGAGATTATACTGTAACAATCAGTGTGAGATTATAATACTGTAACAATCAGTGTGAGATTATACTGTAACAATCAGTGTGAGATTATAATACTGTAACAATCAGTATTAGATTATACTGTAACAATCAGTGTGAGATTACAATACTGTAACAATCAGTGTGAGATTATACTGTAACAATCAGTGTGAGATTATAATACTGTAACAATCAGTATTAGATTATACTGTAACAATCAGTGTGAGATTATAATACTGTAACAATCAGTGTTAGATTATACTGTAACAATAAGTGTGAGATTATACTGTAACAGTCAGTGTGAGATTATACTGTAACAATCAGTGTGAGATTATAATACTGTAACAATCAGTATTAGATTATACTGTAACAATCAGTGTGAGATTATAATACTGTAACAATCAGTGTGAGATAATACTATAACAATCAGTGTGAGATTATACTGTAACAATCAGTGTGAGATTATAATACTGTAACAATCAGTATTAGATTATACTGTAACAATCAGTGTGAGATTATACTGTAACAATCAGTGTGAGATTATAATACTGTAACAATCAGTATTAGATTATACTGTATCAATCAGTGTGAGATGATTATACTGTAACAATCAGTGTGAGATTATACTGTAACAATCAGTGTGAGATTATACTGTAACAATCAGTATTAGATTATACTGTATCAATCAGTGTGAGATGATTATACTGTAACAATCAGTGTGAGATTATAATACTGTAACAATCAGTGTGAGATTATACTGTAACAATCAGTGTGAGATTATAATACTGTAACAATCAGTATTAGATTATACTGTAACAATCAGTGTGAGATTATACTGTAACAATCAGTGTGAGATTATAATACTGTAACAATCAGTATTAGATTATACTGTATCAATCAGTGTGAGATGATTATACTGTAACAATCAGTGTGAGATTATACTGTAACAATCAGTGTGAGATTATACTGTAACAATCAGTATTAGATTATACTGTATCAATCAGTGTGAGATGATTATACTGTAACAATCAGTGTGAGATTATACTGTAACAATCAGTGTGAGATTATAATGTTACAATCAGTGTGAGATTATACTGTAACAATCAGTGTGAGATTATACTGTAACAATCAGTATTAGATTATACTGTATCAATCAGTGTGAGATGATTATACTGTAACAATCAGTGTGAGATTATAATACTGTAACAATCAGTGTGAGATAATACTATAACAATCAGTGTGAGATTATACTGTAACAATCAGTGTGAGATTATAATACTGTAACAATCAGTATTAGATTATACTGTAACAATCAGTGTGAGATTATACTGTAACAATCAGTGTGAGATTATAATACTGTAACAATCAGTATTAGATTATACTGTATCAATCAGTGTGAGATGATTATACTGTAACAATCAGTGTGAGATTATACTGTAACAATCAGTGTGAGATTATACTGTAACAATCAGTATTAGATTATACTGTATCAATCAGTGTGAGATGATTATACTGTAACAATCAGTGTGAGATTATACTGTAACAATCAGTGTGAGATTATAATGTTACAATCAGTGTGAGATTATACTGTAACAATCAGTGTGAGATTATACTGTAACAATCAGTGTGAGATTATACTGTATCAGTTAGTATCAGTCTTCCCAAAAGCCGTGCTGCACCCCTACAGTCCGTAATGAACGCTGCTGCTAGACTGATTTTCATCTCTAGTCGTTCCTCTGCCAGTCCTTACATTGGCTTCCTGTATGCTATAGGAGTCAATTCAAGGTACTAACTCACACCTATAAAGCACTGAACAACTCTAGCCCCTCTTATATCTCCTCAGAGATCCATAGGTATGTCCCTTCTCGGTCTCTCAGCTCTGCCCGTGACCACCTCCTGTCCGTTGTCTGCACCCGTATGGCCAACTCGCGCTTGCAGGACTTCTCGCATGCGGCTCCCTTCCTATGGAATAGCCTGCCTACCGCCAACAGACTCTCCCCTAGTTTTGCATCTTTTAAGAAGTGCCTTAAAACCCATCTCTTTAGGAAAGCTTATGGCCTCCAAGACTAACCCTTACTTCACATACCTGTCTCTTGCCCTCTCCTAAAGGGCAGTCTCCTTATTTGATTGCAAATTCCTGTCCTAATGTGTTTTACACCCCACCTCCTATAGAATGTAAGCTCGATCGAGCAGGGTCCTCTTCAACCTATTGTTCCTGTAAGTTTATTTGTAATTGTCCTATTTACAGTTAAATCCCTTCTCATAATATTGTAAAGCGCTACGGAATCTGTTGGCGCTATATAAACTGCAATAATAAAAATAATAAAAATATAACACTATAACAATCAGTATTAGATTATACTGTAACAATCAGTGTGAGATTATACTGTAACAATCAGTGTGAGATTATACAGTAACAATCAGTGTGAGATAATAATACAGTAACAATCAGTGTGAGATAATAATACTGTTACAATCTGTGTGAGATTATAATGTAACAGTTAGTGTGAGATGATAATACAGTAACAATCAGTGTGAGATAATAATACAGTAACAATCAGTGTGAGATAATAATACTGTTACAATCTGTGTGAGATTATAATGTAACAGTTAGTGTGAGATGATAATACTGTAACAGTCAGTGTGAGATTATAATGTAATAATCAGTGTGAGATAATACTGTTACAATCAGTGTGAGATTATAATGTAACAGTCAGTGTGAGATGATAATACTGTAACAATCTGTGTGAGATTATAATGTAACAGTTAGTGTGATATAATACTGTTACAATCAGTGTGAGATAATAGTGTAACAGTCAGTGTGATATAATACTGTTACAATCAGTGTGAGATTATACTGTAACAGTCAGTGTGAGATTATAATGTAACAGTCAGTGTGATATAATACTGTTACAATCAGTGTGAGATAATAGTGTAACAGTCAGTGTGATATAATACTGTTACAATCAGTGTGAGATTATACTGTAACAGTCAGTGTGAGATTATAATGTAACAGTTAGTGTGATATAATACTGTAACAATCAGTGTGAGATTATACTGTAACAATCAGTGTGAGATTATACTGTAACAGTCAGTGTGAGATTATACTGTAACAATCAGTGTGAGATTATACTGTAACAGTCAGTGTGAGATTATACTGTAACAATCAGTGTGAGATTATACTGTAACAGTCAGTGTGAGATTATACTGTAACAGTCAGTGTGAGATTATACTGTAACAATCAGTGTGAGATTATAATGTAACAGTTAGTGTGATATAATACTGTAACAATCAGTGTGAGATTATACTGTAACAATCAGTGTGAGATTATACTGTAACAGTCAGTGTGAGATTATACTGTAACAATCAGTGTGAGATTATACTGTAACAATCAGTGTGAGATTATACTGTAACAGTTAGTGTGATATAATACTGTAACAGTCAGTGTGCGATTATAATGTAACAGTTAGTGTGATATAATACTGTAACAGTCAGTGCGAGATAATAGTGTAACAGTCAGTGTGAGATTATACTGTAACAATCAGTGTGAGATAATAGTGTAACAATCAGTGTGAGTTTATACTGTAACAGTCAGTGTGAGATTATACTGTAACAATCAGTGTGAGATAATAGTGTAACAGTCAGTGTGAGATTATACTGTAACAATCAGTGTGAGATAATAGTGTAACAGTCAGTGTGAGATTATACTGTAACAATCAGTGTGAGATAATAGTGTAACAATCAGTGTGAGTTTATACTGTAACAATCAGTGTGAGATAATAGTGTAACAATCAATGAGTTGTAGTGGCTATATGTTTAGAGGGCCTCTCATGTAGACTTGGCATTAGTTGACACAATGTGTTATACCCATTATCAGATCTGCTTAGTGAATATCCCTGGTATCGGTGCTGTTTATAGAGGGGTGGCGTTAAGACACTTTGGGTGAAAGTGTAGGCCTTTATTTAGTGATCCCATTGTGAGGGAGTGTTTGAAATGCTGTATGGAATTCGGGTATGTAAACAGCTCAGGGGGCTGTGTATCAAACCTGTTCCAACATCCCTTAGCCTTAAGGGCCACTGACACAGGAGGAGTGGGGCCCATGTGGGTCTGGTCAGCCTAACCCAGGCTATAGAATGTGAGACACACCTTGGGCACCAGGGGCTCATTCACTAAGCAGTTAGCTGTGCAGAGAGGACACTTTATGTACAATTATTTTATTAAGGGGCACTAGATAGTTCCATAAACAAACAAAGAGAAACCAGATCATTTTACAACATATAACAGAAAGGTTATTTACACAGGGACCTGCTTACCAGGAAAATGCAAACTGATCCCAAATCAGCCAAAATGGAGACTTTTACAAATTTGGCTATTTTATTATGTATATAATGATGCTGAGTATATCTATACACTGATAATGAACTCACCGCTCTGTATAATGATACTGAGTATCTATACGCTGATAATTAACACACCGCTCTGTATAATGATACTGAGTATCTATACACTGATAATGAACACAGCGCTCTGTATAATGATACTGAGTATCTATACGCTGATAATGAACACAGCGCTCTGTATAATGATACTGAGTATCTATACACTGATAATGAACACAGCGCTATGTATAATGATACCGAGTATCTATACACTGATAATGAACACACCGCTCTGTATAATAATACTGAGTGTCTATACGCTGATTATGAACACACCGCTCTGTATAATGATACTGAGTATCTATACACTGATAATGAACACACAGCGCTCTGTATAATGATACTGAGTATCTATACACTGATAATGAACACGCCGCTCTGTATAATAATACTGAGTATCTATACACTGATAATGAACACAGCGCTCTGTATAATAATACTGAGTATCTATACACTGATAATGAACACACAGCGCTCTGTATAATAATACTGAGTATCTATACACTGATAATGAACACACCGCTCTGTATAATGATACTGAGTATCTATACACTGATAATGAACACATCGCTCTGTATAATGATACCGAGTATCTATACGCTGATAATGAACTCACCGCTCTGTATAATGATACAGAGTATCTATACGCTGACAATGAACACACCGCTCTGTATAATGATACTGAGTATCTATACACTGATAATGAACACAGCGCTCTGTATAATGATACTGAGTATCTATACACTGATAATGAACACACCGCTCTGTATAATGAAACTGAGTATCTATACACTGATAATGAACACAGCGCTCTGTATAATAATACTGAGTATCTATACACTGATAATGAACACACCGCTCTGTATAATGATACTGAGTATCTATACACTGATAATGAACACACCGCTCTGTATAATGATACTGAGTATCTATACACTGATAATGAACACAGCGCTCTGTATAATGAAACCGAGTATCTATACACTGATAATGAACACAGCGCTCTGTATAATAATACTGAGTATATATACACTGATAATGAACACACCGCTCTGTATAATAATACTGAGTATCTATACACTGATAATGAACACGCCGCTTTGTATAATGATACTGAGTATCTATACACTGATAATGAACACAGCGCTCTGTATGATACTGAGTATCCATACACTGATAATGAACACGCCGCTCTGTATAATAATACTGAGTATCCATACACTGATAATGAACACACCGCTTTGTATAATGTTCCTGAGTATCTATACGCTGATAATGAACACAGCGCTCTGTATAATGATACTGAGTATCTATACGCTGATAATGAACACACTGCTCTGTATAATGATACTGAGTATCTATACACTGATAATGAACACACCGCTCTGTATAATGATACTGAGTATCTATACGCTGATAATGAACACAAAGCTCTGTATAATGATACTGAGTATCTATACACTGATAATGAACACACCGCTTTGTATAATGATACTGAGTATCTATACACTGATAATGAACACAGCGCTCTGTATAATAATACTGAGTATCTATACACTGATAATGAACACGCCGCTCTGTATAATAATACTGAGTATCCATACACTGATAATGAACACACCGCTTTGTATAATGTTCCTGAGTATCTATACGCTGATAATGAACACACTGCTCTGTATAATGATACTGAGTATCCATACACTGATAATGAACACACCGCTTTGTATAATGTTCCTGAGTATCTATACACTGATAATGAACGCAGCGCTCTGTATAATGATTCTGAGTATCTATACGCTGATAATGAACACACTGCTCTGTATAATGATACTGAGTATCTATACACTGATAATGAACACACCGCTCTGTATAATAATACAGAGTATCTATACACTGATAATGAACACACCGCTCTGTATAATAATACTGAGTATCTATACACTGATAATGAACACAGCGCTCTGTATGATACTGAGTATCCATACACTGATAATGAACACGCCGCTCTGTATAATGATACTGAGTATCTATACACTGATAATGAACACACCGCTTTGTATAATGTTCCTGAGTATCTATACGCTGATAATGAACACAGCGCTCTGTATAATGATACTGAGTATCTATACGCTGATAATGAACACACTGCTCTGTATAATGATACTGAATATCTATACACTGATAATGAACACACCGCTCTGTATAATGATACTGAGTATCTATACGCTGATAATGAACACAAAGCTCTGTATAATGATACTGAGTATCTATACACTGATAATGAACACACCGCTTTGTATAATGATACTGAGTATCTATACACTGATAATGAACACAGCACTCTGTATAATAATACTGAGTATCTATACACTGATAATGAACACGCCGCTCTGTATAATAATACTGAGTATCCATACACTGATAATGAACACACCGCTTTGTATAATGTTCCTGAGTATCTATACGCTGATAATGAACACACTGCTCTGTATAATGATACTGAGTATCCATACACTGATAATGAACACACCGCTTTGTATAATGTTCCTGAGTATCTATACACTGATAATGAACGCAGCGCTCTGTATAATGATTCTGAGTATCTATACGCTGATAATGAACACACTGCTCTGTATAATGATACTGAGTATCTATACACTGATAATGAACACACCGCTCTGTATAATAATACTGAGTATCTATACACTGATAATGAACACACCGCTCTGTATAATAATACTGAGTATCTATAGAAAAAACACACTACAGGCTGATCCAACTTTGATGTAATGTCCTTAAAACAAGTCAAAATGAGGCTCAGTAGTGTGTGGCCTCCACGTGCCTGTATGACCTCCCTACAACGCCTGTGCATGCTCCTGATGAGGTGGCGGATGGTCTCCTGAGGCATCTCCTCCCAGACCTGGACTAAAGCATCTGCCAACTCCTGGACAGTCTGTGGTGCAATGTGACGTTGGTGGATGGAGCGAGACATGATGTCCCAGATGTGCTCAATTGGATTCAGTTCTGGGGAACAGGCAGGCCAGTCCATAGCATCAATGCCTTCGTCTTGCAGGAACTGCTGACACACTCCAGCCACATGAGGTCTAACATTGTCTTGCATTAGGAGGAACCCAGGGCCAACCGCACCAGCATATGGTCTCACAAGGGGTCTGAGGATCTCATCTTGGTAGTTAGGCGAGCACATGGAGGGCTGTGCGGCCCCCCAAAGAAATGCCACCCCACACCATTACTGACCCACTCCACGGCGTCTCAGTGTGAACCTGCTTTCATCTGTGAAGAGCATCTGTGAAGAGCACAGGGCGACAGTGGCGAATTTGCCAATCTTGGTGTTCTCTGGCAAATGCCAAACGTCCTGCACGGTGTTGGGCTGTAAGCACAACCCCCACCTGTGGACGTCGGGCCCTCATACCACCCTCATGGAGTCTGTTTCTGACTGTTTGAGCAGACACATGCACATTTGAGGCCTGCTGGAGGTCATTTTGCAGGGCTCTGGCAGTACTCCTGTTCCTCCTTGCACAAAGGTGGAGGTAGCGGTCCTGCTGCTGGGTTGTTGCCCTCCTACGGCCTCCTCCACGTCTCCTGATGTACTGGCCTGTCCCCTGGTAGCGCCTCCATGCTCTGGACACTATGCTGACAGACACAGCAAACCTTCTTGCCACAGGTCGCATTGATGTGCCATCCTGGATGAGCTGCACTACCTGAGCCACTTGTGTGGGTTGTAGACTCCGTCTCATGCTACCACTAGAGTGAAAGCACCGCCAGCATTCAAAAGTGACCAAAACATCAGCCAGGAACCATAGGAACTGAGAAGTGGTCTGTTGTCACCACCTGCAGAACCACTTCATTTTTGGGGGTGTCTTGCTAATTGCCTATAATTTCCACCTGTTGTCTATCCCATTTGCACAACAGCATGTTAAATTGATTGTCACTCAGTGTTGCTTCCTAAGTGAACAGTTTGATTTCACAGAAGTGTGATTGACTTGGAGTTACATTGTGTTGTTTAAGTGTTCCCTTTATTTTTTTGAGCAGTGTATAATACAGTATACAGTGATACTATAATACAGTATACAGTGATAATAGAGTATGCAGTGATAATACAGTGATAATACAGTGTACAGTGATACTATAATACAGTATAAAGTGATAATAGAGTATGCAGTGATAATACAGTGATAATACAGTGTACAGTGATACTATAATACAGTATAAAGTGATAATAGAGTATGCAGTGATAATACAGTATACAGTGATAATACAGTGATAATAGATTGTTTTCCTGGCACTGGAGTTTCCCTTTAATGATATCATAGGCAGAGGGGAGGGCTTGTGTGCTGTATGTGGGGGTGTCGGACATTGTTATATTGTTTTTATTGGTCTGTACAGTTTGTAATGCGGCCCTCCATCAGGTCCAGAGGGTGTGCCTCTGGCCTGAGGAATTGTATATAAAGCCAACCTGTACCATTAAACCTTCAGACCTCAATACTGAGTTCTGTCTCTTATTGTAGGGAGCTGCTATATCACTACCAGGGATTTCTATACTCATACTCCCTTGCATTATCACTAGTAAGAGCTGTTCCTGTTAGGCTCTCCTTGAGGATAGTATACAGCGATAATACCATATCGTCTCCAGACCATATACAGTGATAATACCATATACAGTAATAATACTGGATACAGTGATAATACCGTATACAGTAATAATATAGTATACATTGATAATACCATATACAGTAATAATACCGTATACAGTGATAACACCGTATACAGTAATAAGATAGTATACAGTGATAATACCATATACAGTAATAATACCGTATACAGTGATAATACCATATACCGTAATAATACTGTATACAGTGATAATACCATAACAGTAATAATACCGTATACAGTAATAAGATAGTATACAGTGGTAATACCGTATACAGTGATAATACCATATACAGTAATAATACTGTATACAGTGATAATACCATATACAGTAATAATACCATATACAGTGATAATACCATATACAGTAATAATACCGTGTAACAAACCACTTGTGTTTTATCCTATAGAATGTAAGCTCGTTTGAGCAGGGTCCTCTTCAACCTATTGTTCCTGTAAGTTTATTTGTAATTGTCCTATTTATAGTTAAATCCCCCTCTCATAATATTGTGAAGCGCTACGGAATCTGTTGGCGCTATATAAATGGCAATAATAAATAAATAAATAAATATGATCCTTCCTTCGCACTCCCGAAATGCTAGAGGCTTGAGTGATTATAGCACGTTCGCATGGTACGCTAGTTCGTACTCTCCCAAAATCCCAGTAGAACCTGGTTAATATCAAGTGCTTCTTCGTTCGCATACCCAAACATCAGTCGAGACTTGGTGAAGGGTACAACAGGAATGTTTTATTATAGCCAGATGGCCCACTTTTATACACAGACCTCCAGCATGGGGTCTCCAGCAAAAGTATAGGAAAACACGCCCCATGGTCTCTGTGTCTGGGAGATAATTGAGTGTACTTTGCTTCACCTAATTATCTCCCAGGCACTAGAGTTACAGAAAATAAAATATTAAATATCCCAAAATACATATAACACATATAAGAACCCCCACAAGTCTTATATCCCCGGATAGCCTGGATCTTTCGGGATCTACCAAATGCAGGAAAAATTACTGGGACAAAAAAATAAAGGGGTTTTGTCACACTACAGTGATAATACAGTATACAGTGATAATACATTGATAATACAGTGATAATATTGTATACAGTGATAATACAGTATACAGTGATAATACATTGATAATACAGTGATATTATCGTATACAGTTTAGTGATAATACAGTATACAGTGATAATACCATATAGCGTGATAATACAGTATACCGTGATAATACATTGATAATACAGTGATAATATTGTATACAGTTTAGTGATAATACAGTGATAATACAATATACATTGATAATACCGTATAGCGTGATAATACAGTATACAGTGATAATACATTGATAATACAGTGATAATATTGTATACAGTTTAGTGATAATACAGTATACATTGATAATACAGTGATAATACAATATACATTGATAATACCGTATAGCGTGATAATACAGTATACAGTGATAATACATTGACAATACAGTGATAATATTGTATACAGTTTAGTGATAATACAGTATACATTGATAATACAGTGATAATACAATATACATTGATAATACCATATAGCGTGATAATACAGTATACCGTGATAATACATTGATAATACAGTGATAATATTGTATACAGTTTAGTGATAATACAGTATACATTGATAATACAGTGATAATACAATATACATTGATAATACCGTATAGCGTGATAATACAGTATACAGTGATAATACATTGATAATATTGTATACAGTGATAATACAGTATATAGTGATAATACAGTGATAATACAATAAACATTGATAATACCGTATAGCGTGATAATACAGTATACAGTGATAATACATTGATGATACAGTGATAATATCGTATACAGTGATAATATAGTATATAGTGATAATACAGTGACAATACAATAAACATTGATAATACCGTATAGCGTGGTAATACAGTATACATTGATAATACAGTGATAATACAATATACATTGATATTACCGTATAGCGTGGTAATACAGTATACATTGATAATACAGTGATAATACAATATACATTGATATTACCGTATAGCGTGGTAATACAGTATACAGTGATAATACATTGATAATACAGTGATAATATTGTATACAGTGATAATATAGTATATAGTGATAATACAGTGACAATACAATAAACATTGATAATACCGTATAGCGTGATAATACAGTATACAGTGATAATACATTGATAATACAGTGATAATACAATAAACATTGATAATACCGTATAGCGTGGTAATACAGTATACATTGATAATACAGTGATAATACAATATACATTGATATTACCGTATAGCGTGGTAATACAGTATACAGTGATAATACATTGATAATACAGTGATAATATTGTATACAGTGATAATATAGTATATAGTGATAATACAGTGACAATACAATAAACATTGATAATACCGTATAGCGTGGTAATACAGTATACAGTGATAATACATTGATAATACAGTGATAATACAATAAACATTGATAATACCGTATAGCGTGGTAATACAGTATACATTGATAATACAGTGATAATACAATATACATTGATATTACCGTATAGCGTGGTAATACAGTATACATTGATAATACAGTGATAATACAATATACATTGATATTACCGTATAGCGTGGTAATACAGTATACAGTGATAATACATTGATAATACAGTGATAATATTGTATACAGTGATAATATAGTATATAGTGATAATACAGTGACAATACAATAAACATTGATAATACCGTATAGCGTGGTAATACAGTATACAGTGATAATACATTGATAATACAGTGATAATATCGTATACAGTGATAATACGGTATACAGTGATAATACGGTATACAGTGATAATATAGAGTGATAATATAGAGAAATATAGAGTGATCTGAAGAGCTGGTACTCCACTAGAGACAAGATACAGTATAGAGAATAGTATGTATCTGTAGCCTATAGAACTGACACTCTAAGATTCATTACAATATATTGTATGTCTTTAGAAAGAGCCACCTTGCTCGGGGCTGTGTAAAAAACAGTGAACAGGAAGAAGTGACAAGCCAGCTCGCAGGATGTGAATGTAATCACCCAAGTGGTCCGTGTGCAATGTACCTAGAGGGGAGGACCTATTACTAATGATGGCTTGCATTAGTTCTATCTATTAGGTGAGACACACTCAAGCTGTATAAAATTAAGGTGACATAAAGTAGAAAATATTGAAAAAGGGACAGTTTTTTTGAAGTGGGACAGGGTTGGAAGGACAATATATAGGAACGGACAGAGGTTGGCTGGAGGTGGTGTGAGTGGTAGAAATTGATTAATAAAGAACACAGGGAGCCAGTGTAAGGACTGGAATAGGATGAGGTGTAAAGTCAGGAGATCTCGGGTTTTGACCGTGCGTAAAATGAGCCAGGCGCCTAGCTGAAATAAAGGGTAGTTTATTGTCAAACAACGTTTCAACTCGCAATGAGCCTTCCTTAAAAGGACACTGTAGTCACTGCTTCATCTGATTGAAGTGGTTATAGTGTCTGGAGTGCCCTGGTTCCATCCTTTCCTTCAGGTATAAATGATAGTCCACAGTAGCCCATCTCCTCTGTGCTGCTTAAACTAAAAAGGAAGCATTAGCCTGAGCAGCGGGTGGCTGTGATTGGCTGAGAGAGTCAGCTGACTGCTTTCAGCCTATCACAGCACCCATTGCAGGTATGAATTGGTATGGATAAAAGGAAGTGTGTAATATCTGCTTTAGCCACACCACCAGTGAGGGTGGAGCTATGGGTGGCCAGTGACCCTCATTCAATGTTAAACTGCTCGAAAATGGTTTAACACTGAATGGAGGGACAGCGCAAGTGGACTCCAGACACCAAAACCACTTCAATGAGATGAAATGGTTATAGTGCCTTCAGTGTCCCTTTAAGTCTCAAGCCACAATGAGCCAAATCAGCTCCATAATGTTTAATTGCCCTTTCTGTCCGTACGCACCACGTGAGCCTGTGGGGTAGACTTGATGGAAGACCAAGAAAGGACACAAGCAGAGCAGGAACAGTGCTTAGGTGAGCAAATAAACATGCAAAAAGTGTGAGGGAGATTTATCAAAACGTGTCCTGTTCTAAATAGCGGTCTGAAGTATTAAAAGCGGTGCAATCGCCATGGAAACTGGCAGGCACATTCCATCGTTGACGCCTCCCAATTTACTTGTTTAATTTTATATATTTTATTTTCTATATATAATTGTTTATTTTCTATATATAATTTTGAATATAATTTTATTTGTGCACCACTCTCGATAACCGTTTAGGACAGCTTGATAAATCTCCCTCAGATTTTCAATAAGGAAGCAGGCAAGCAGTTAGAGAGTGAGGAGAGGCAATAATGGGATAATCTGAGTATATATAACGCATTGGACATTCTTTAGAATTATCCACCATTATCTTTTTAGAATCCGACCCAGATAACACTGAAAGCCAGCCAGCCGTTTCTTTCTCCTCACTATGACTGCTTGTGAAACTTGCAGATATAATGCGACATCTTACACACAGTGGAAAATTGCACCACAGGTTTGGCCAAGTTGTTAAAAAAACAAACAACTACGTGATATTTTATGTAAATTCGTTTTCGAAAAATCGACTTGAGAAGTAAAACCACAGGTTTCCTGGAGACAAGCAGAGAAGCCATATAGGGCTCAATTGCCAGAATGTAGCTAACGACACAGCTCAAAAAGGAAGTTGCAGACAAAAAACTAAAAATGAAGAAGTTTGAGGTATAAATTTAGGGTTTTTGTGCATTGTCTTGTTAAATTAAGAAACATATAGTGTAGCTTCCCCTGTCATGTACGCTTTCACAAAAAACATGTAAAGACAGGGACCAGCAGCTCGGCCCAATCTAGGGATATATTTAGCATTTAGGTATTGGGAGGTGCGTATTATCAAACATTTGATATAAAGTGCATTTGGCCGTCAGAACCCTAACAGGGTTACTTACTAAGGGGAGAATTTAACATTTAAGGTCAGAATAGCCGAAGTGGAAACATTCTCAGCTGTGCTTTGAGTTTGTCTACTTTGGCCTTACATTAAAGTCCATGTCGATTTGTCACCTTAGTAAATAACCCCAGGTGTGTTATATTGACTATAAAACGAGAGTGAGTGCGTGTGAATCCCCCTGATGTACAAACGCTGGTAATGGACAGCGCCGCAGCGATAGCAGCCACCAGGCTAACATGTACCACCACGATGGGAATGATGGGATAGAAAAGAACATGTTAAGCGGGGTGGCTGCAATATTAAGATATAAAGCAAACATCTCTTATTACTGCTATTTTACAGAACCAAAATCCTCTGCAATGCCTACATTCACACTGTGCTGAGTGCTCACTTCTACATTCACACAGTGCTGAGTGCTCACTTCTACATTCACACAGTGCTGAGTGCTCACTTCTACATTCACACAGTGCTGAGTGCTCACTTCTACATTCACACAGTGCTGAGTGCTCACTTCTACATTCACACAGTGCTGAGTGCTCACTTCTACATTCACACAGTGCTGAGTGCTCACTTCTACATTCACACAGTGCTGAGTGCTCACTTCTACATTCACACAGGGCTGAGTGCACACTCCTAGCTTCACACTGTGCTGAGTGCTCACTTCTACATTCACACAGTGCTGAGTGCTCACTTCTACATTCACACAGTGCTGAGTGCTCACTTCTACATTCACACAGTGCTGAGTGCTCACTTCTACATTCACACAGTGCTGAGTGCTCACTTCTACATTCACACAGGGCTGAGTGCACACTCCTAGCTTCACACTGTGCTGAGTGCTCACTTCTACATTCACACAGTGCTGAGTGCTCACTTCTACATTCACACAGTGCTGAGTGCTCACTTCTACATTCACACAGTGCTGAGTGCACACTCCTAGCTTCACACTGTGCTGAGTGCTCACTTCTACATTCACACAGTGCTGAGTGCTCACTTCTACATTCACACAGGGCTGAGTGCTCACTTCTACATTCACACAGGGCTGAGTGCACACTCCTAGCTTCACACTGTGCTGAGTGCTCACTTCTACATTCACACAGTGCTGAGTGCTCACTTCTACATTCACACAGTGCTGAGTGCACACTCCTAGCTTCACACTGTGCTGAGTGCTCACTCCTACATTCACACAGTGCTGAGTGCTCACTCCTACATTCACACAGTGCTGAGTGCACACTCCTAGCTTCACACTGTGCTGAGTGCTCACTTCTACATTCACACAGTGCTGAGTGCTCACTTCTACATTCACACAGGGCTGAGTGCACACTCCTAGCTTCACACAGTGCTGAGTGCTCACTTCTACATTCACACAGTGCTGAGTGCTCACTTCTACATTCACACAGTGCTGAGTGCTCACTTCTACATTCACACAGTGCTGAGTGTTCACTTCTACATTCACACAGGGCTGAGTGCACACTCCTAGCTTCACACTGTGCTGAGTGCTCACTTCTACATTCACACAGTGCTGAGTGCTCACTTCTACATTCACACAGTGCTGAGTGCTCACTTCTACATTCACACAGTGCTGAGTGCACACTCCTAGCTTCACACTGTGCTGAGTGCTCACTTCTACATTCACACAGATCTGAGTGCTCACTTCTACATTCACACAGGGCTGAGTGCTCACTTCTACATTCACACAGGGCTGAGTGCACACTCCTAGCTTCACACTGTGCTGAGTGCTCACGTCTACATTCACACAGTGCTGAGTGCTCACTTCTACATTCACACTGTGCTGAGTGCTCACTCCTAGCTTCACACAGTGCTGAGTGCTCACTCCTACATTCACACAGTGCTGAGTGCTCACTCCTACATTCACACAGTGCTGAGTGCACACTCCTAGCTTCACACTGTGCTGAGTGCTCACTTCTACATTCACACAGTGCTGAGTGCTCACTTCTACATTCACACAGGGCTGAGTGCACACTCCTAGCTTCACACTGTGCTGAGTGCTCACTTCTACATTCACACAGTGCTGAGTGCTCACTTCTACATTCACACAGTGCTGAGTGCACACTCCTAGCTTCACACTGTGCTGAGTGCTCACTTCTACATTCACACAGTGCTGAGTGCACACTCCTAGCTTCACACAGTGCTGAGTGCTCACTTCTACATTCACACAGTGCTGAGTGCTCACTCCTACATTCACACAGTGCTGAGTGCACACTCCTAGCTTCACACAGTGCTGAGTGCACACTCCTAGCTTCACACAATGCTGAGTGCTCACTTCTACATTCACACAGTGCTGAGTGCTCACTCCTAGCTTCACACAGTGCTGAGTGCTCACTTTTACATTCACACAGTGCTGAGTGCTCACTCCTAGCTTCACACTGTGCTGAGTGCTCACTTCTACATTCACACAGTGCTGAGTGCTCACTTCTACATTCACACAGTGCTGAGTGCTCACTCCTACATTCACACAGTGCTGAGTGCACACTCCTAGCTTCACACAGTGCTGAGTGCTCACTCCTACATTCACACAGTGCTGAGTGCACACTCCTACATTCACACAGTGCTGAGTGCACACTCCTAGCTTCACACAGTGCTGAGTGCTCACTCCTACATTCACACAGTGCTGAGTGCACACTCCTACATTCACACAGTGCTGAGTGCACACTCCTAGCTTCACACAGGGCTGAGTGCACACTCCTAGCTTCACACAATGCTGAGTGCTCACTTCTACATTCACACAATGCTGAGTGCTCACTTCTACATTCACACAGTGCTGAGTGCTCACTCCTACATTCACACAATGCTGAGTGCTCACTCCTAGCTTCACACAATGCTGAGTGCTCACTCCTACATTCACACAGTGCTGAGTGCTCACTCCTACATTCACACAGTGCTGAGTGCTCACTCCTACATTCACACAATGCTGAGTGCTCACTCCTACATTCACACAGTGCTGAGTGCTAACTCCTACATTCACACAGTGCTAAGTGCACACTCCTACATTCACACAGGGCTGAGTGCTCGCTCCTAAATCCACACAGTGCTGGTGCACATTCCTAGCTTCACACAGTGCTAAGTGCTCACTCCTACATTCACACAGTGCTGAGTGCACACTCCTACATTCACACAGTGCTGAGTGCTAACTCCTACATTCACACAGTGCTAAGTGCACACTCCTACATTCACACAGTGCTGAGTGCTAACTCCTACATTCACACAGTGCTGAGTGCTCACTCCTAGCTTCACACTGTGCTGAGTGCTCACTTCTACATTCACACAGTGCTGAGTGCTCACTTCTACATTCACACAGTGCTGAGTGCTCACTCCTACATTCACACAGTGCTGAGTGCACACTCCTAGCTTCACACAGTGCTGAGTGCTCACTCCTACATTCACACAGTGCTGAGTGCACACTCCTACATTCACACAGTGCTGAGTGCACACTCCTAGCTTCACACAGGGCTGAGTGCACACTCCTAGCTTCACACAATGCTGAGTGCTCACTTCTACATTCACACAATGCTGAGTGCTCACTTCTACATTCACACAGTGCTGAGTGCTCACTCCTACATTCACACAATGCTGAGTGCTCACTCCTAGCTTCACACAATGCTGAGTGCTCACTCCTACATTCACACAGTGCTGAGTGCTCACTCCTACATTCACACAGTGCTGAGTGCTCACTCCTACATTCACACAATGCTGAGTGCTCACTCCTACATTCACACAGTGCTGAGTGCTAACTCCTACATTCACACAGTGCTAAGTGCACACTCCTACATTCACACAGGGCTGAGTGCTCGCTCCTAAATCCACACAGTGCTGGTGCACATTCCTAGCTTCACACAGTGCTAAGTGCTCACTCCTACATTCACACAGTGCTGAGTGCACACTCCTACATTCACACAGTGCTGAGTGCTAACTCCTACATTCACACAGTGCTAAGTGCACACTCCTACATTCACACAGTGCTGAGTGCTAACTCCTACATTCACACAGTGCTAAGTGCACACTCCTACATTCAGACAATGCTGAGTGCTCACTCCTACATTCACACAGTGCTGAGTGCTCACTCCTACATTCACACAGTGCTGGTGCACATTCCTAGCTTCACACAATGCTGAGTGCTCACTCCTAGCTTCACACAGTGCTGAGTGCTCACTCCTACATTCACACAATGCTGAGTGCTCACTCCTAGCTTCACACAATGCTGAGTGCTCACTCCTACATTCACACAGTGCTGAGTGCTCACTCCTACATTCACACAGTGCTGAGTGCTCACTCCTACATTCACACAGTGCTGAGTGCTCACTCCTACATTCACACAATGCTGAGTGCTCACTCCTACATTCACACAGTGCTGAGTGCTAACTCCTACATTCACACAGTGCTAAGTGCACACTCCTACATTCACACAGGGCTGAGTGCTCGCTCCTAAATCCACACAGTGCTGGTGCACATTCCTAGCTTCACACAGTGCTAAGTGCTCACTCCTACATTCACACAGTGCTGAGTGCACACTCCTACATTTACACAGTGCTGAGTGCTAACTCCTACATTCACACAGTGCTAAGTGCACACTCCTACATTCACACAGTGCTGAGTGCTAACTCCTACATTCACACAGTGCTAAGTGCACACTCCTACATTCAGACAATGCTGAGTGCTCACTCCTACATTCACACAGTGCTGAGTGCTCACTCCTACATTCACACAGTGCTGGTGCACATTCCTAGCTTCACACAATGCTGAGTGCTCACTCCTAGCTTCACACAGTGCTGAGTGCTCACTCCTACATTCACACAATGCTGAGTGCTCACTCCTAGCTTCACACAATGCTGAGTGCTCACTCCTACATTCACACAGTGCTGAGTGCTCACTCCTACATTCACACAGTGCTGAGTGCACACTCCTACATTCACACAGTGCTGAGTGCACACTCCTAGCTTCACACAGGGCTGAGTGCACACTCCTAGCTTCACACAATGCTGAGTGCTCACTTCTACATTCACACAATGCTGAGTGCTCACTTCTACATTCACACAGTGCTGAGTGCTCACTCCTACATTCACACAATGCTGAGTGCTCACTCCTAGCTTCACACAATGCTGAGTGCTCACTCCTACATTCACACAGTGCTGAGTGCTCACTCCTACATTCACACAGTGCTGAGTGCTCACTCCTACATTCACAAAATGCTGAGTGCTCACTCCTACATTCACACAGTGCTGAGTGCTAACTCCTACATTCACACAGTGCTAAGTGCACACTCCTACATTCACACAGGGCTGAGTGCTCGCTCCTAAATCCACACAGTGCTGGTGCACATTCCTAGCTTCACACAGTGCTAAGTGCTCACTCCTACATTCACACAGTGCTGAGTGCACACTCCTACATTCACACAGTGCTGAGTGCTAACTCCTACATTCACACAGTGCTAAGTGCACACTCCTACATTCACACAGTGCTGAGTGCTAACTCCTACATTCACACAGTGCTAAGTGCACACTCCTACATTCAGACAATGCTGAGTGCTCACTCCTACATTCACACAGTGCTGAGTGCTCACTCCTACATTCACACAGTGCTGGTGCACATTCCTAGCTTCACACAATGCTGAGTGCTCACTCCTAGCTTCACACAGTGCTGAGTGCTCACTCCTACATTCACACAATGCTGAGTGCTCACTCCTAGCTTCACACAATGCTGAGTGCTCACTCCTACATTCACACAGTGCTGAGTGCTCACTCCTACATTCACACAGTGCTGAGTGCTCACTCCTACATTCACACAGTGCTGAGTGCTCACTCCTACATTCACACAATGCTGAGTGCTCACTCCTACATTCACACAGTGCTGAGTGCTAACTCCTACATTCACACAGTGCTAAGTGCACACTCCTACATTCACACAGGGCTGAGTGCTCGCTCCTAAATCCACACAGTGCTGGTGCACATTCCTAGCTTCACACAGTGCTAAGTGCTCACTCCTACATTCACACAGTGCTGAGTGCACACTCCTACATTTACACAGTGCTGAGTGCTAACTCCTACATTCACACAGTGCTAAGTGCACACTCCTACATTCACACAGTGCTGAGTGCTAACTCCTACATTCACACAGTGCTAAGTGCACACTCCTACATTCAGACAATGCTGAGTGCTCACTCCTACATTCACACAGTGCTGAGTGCTCACTCCTACATTCACACAGTGCTGGTGCACATTCCTAGCTTCACACAATGCTGAGTGCTCACTCCTAGCTTCACACAGTGCTGAGTGCTCACTCCTACATTCACACAATGCTGAGTGCTCACTCCTAGCTTCACACAATGCTGAGTGCTCACTCCTACATTCACACAGTGCTGAGTGCTCACTCCTACATTCACACAGTGCTGAGTGCTCACTCCTACATTCACACAGTGCTGAGTGCTCACTCCTACATTCACACAATGCTGAGTGCTCACTCCTAGCTTCACACAATGCTGAGTGCTCACTCCTGTGCTTACTCCCAGTCCCAGCTTCACGCAATGCTGAGAATTCATTCCCACATTTAATCTATAGAAAATGTTTGCCCGTTGACTGACCCAGTTCCATATTTTGTTTGTTTAAGTAGAGTACATTAAAGGGCCCAGACTGCTGTTCTCAAATTCTTACACACTGCTACTTTTTTCAGTGAAAAATTTAGAAATCCTTGGAATATTTAGAAAGAGGCCCCCAAGCTAGCGCCCCTCCCACCCCAACTCCCTGATCTTTATCTCAGCGGTGAGTGTAGACTGGCCGGCTATCGCTGTGTATCATAGAATTTATTGCTAACCCTACCAGAGAACTACATCGAATTAACGCCAATAAAACATGGACGACACCAAGATCTTATATTATTAGTCCTCCAATTATTCTATACAACATGGAAAGATTAAAGGAACACTCAGAATTCCACATCGACAATGCAGCCTGATTTAGATTAAATTTAATGTTAAACTAAGGAGTGGCCCCAGCTCACTCTATGAAACATAACTACTATTGTAAATACTGTTATCATTAGAAAGATAATCTGCTTCATAGTAATAAAACGGTGATATGTTACTTCATATCTCCCAACATTACTAATGGACAAAGGGACACTTTCATTTTAGGGAGAGTGGAGGTGTGGCCAGGGGCAGGGCTGTTCTAACTTACTAATAACAAGTCATAGAGCTAAAATGTAACTTAGAAGAAGTATCTTAGCTACAGACTGATTTCTAAATACATTTATTGTAGTTTAAAGACACATTACTGGGTGTATTATTATTGTGGAGCTCTGTTATACACTCAGACACATTACTGGGAGTATTATTGCTGTGGCTCTGTTATACACTCAGACACATTGCTGGGTGTATTATTATTGTGGAGCTCTGTTATACACTCAGACACATTACTGGGAGTATTATTGCTGTGGGCTCTGTTATACACTCAGACACATTACTGGGAGTATTATTGCTGTGGAGCTCTGTTATACACTCAGACACATTACTGGGAGTATTATTGCTGTGGAGCTCTGTTATACACTCAGACACATTACTGGGAGTATTATTGCTGTGGAGTTCTGTTATACACTCAGACACATTACTGGGAGTATTATTGCTGTGGAGCTCTGTTATACACTCAGACACATTACTGGGAGTATTATTGCTGTGGGGCTCTGTTATACACTCAGACACATTACTTGGAGTATTATTGCTGTGGAGCTCTGTTATACACTCAGACACATTACTGGGAGTATTATTGCTGTGGGCTCTGTTATACACTCAGACACATTACTGGGAGTATTATTGCTGTGGAGCTCTGTTATACACTCAGACACGTTACTGGGAGTATTATTGCTGTGGGCTCTGTTATACACTCAGACACATTACTGGGAGTATTATTGCTGTGGAGCTCTGTTATACACTCAGACACATTACTGGGAGTATTATTGCTGTGGAGCTCTGTTATACACTCAGACACATTACTGGGAGTATTATTGCTGTGGAGTTCTGTTATACACTCAGACACATTACTGGGAGTATTATTGCTGTGGAGCTCTGTTATACACTCAGACACATTACTGGGAGTATTATTGCTGTGGGGCTCTGTTATACACTCAGACACATTCCTGGGAGTATTATAGCTGTGGAGCTCTGTTATACACTCAGACACATTACTGGGAGTATTATTGCTGTGGAGCTCTGTTATACACTCAGACACATTACTGGGAGTATTATTACTGGGGAGCTCTGTTATACACTCAGACACATTACTGGGAGTATTATTGCTGTGGAGCTCTGTTATACACTCAGACACATTACTGGGAGTATTATTGCTGTGGAGCTCTGTTATACACTCAGACACATTACTGGGAGTATTATTGCTGTGGAGCTCTGTTATACACTCAGACACATTACTGGGAGTATTATTGCTGTGGGGCTCGGTTATACACTCAGACACATTCCTGGGAGTATTATAGCTGTGGAGCTCTGTTATACACTCAGACACATTACTGGGAGTATTATTGCTGTGGAGCTCTGTTATACACTCAGACACATTACTGGGAGTATTATTGCTGTGGAGCTCTGTTATACACTCAGACACATTACTGGGAGTATTATTGCTGGGGAGCTCTGTTATACACTCAGACACATTCCTGGGAGTATTATTGCTGTGGAGCTCTGTTATACACTCAGACACATTACTGGGTGTATTATTGCTGGGGAGCTCTGTTATACACTCAGACACATTACTGGGAGTATTATTGCTGTGGAGTTCTGTTATACACTCAGACACATTACTGGGAGTATTATTGCTGTGGAGCTCTGTTATACACTCAGACACATTACTGGGAGTATTATTGCTGTGGGGCTCTGTTATACACTCATACACATTACTTGGAGTATTATTGCTGTGGAGCTCTGTTATACACTCAGACACATTACTGGGAGTATTATTGCTGTGGAGCTCTGTTATACACTCAGACACATTACTAGGAGTATTATTACTGGGGAGCTCTGTTATACACTCAGACACATTACTGGGAGTATTATTGCTGTGGGGCTCGGTTATACACTCAGACACATTCCTGGGAGTATTATAGCTGTGGAGCTCTGTTATACACTCAGACACATTACTGGGAGTATTATTGCTGTGGAGCTCTGTTATACACTCAGACACATTACTGGGAGTATTATTACTGGGGAGCTCTGTTATACACTCAGACACATTACTGGGAGTATTATTGCTGTGGAGCTCTGTTATACACTCAGACACATTACTGTGAGTATTATTGCTGTGGAGCTCTGTTATACACTCAGACACATTACTGGGAGTATTATTGCTGTGGAGCTCTGTTATACACTCAGACACATTACTGGGAGTATTATTGCTGTGGGGCTCGGTTATACACTCAGACACATTCCTGGGAGTATTATAGCTGTGGAGCTCTGTTATACACTGACACATTACTGGGAGTATTATTGCTGTGGAGCTCTGTTATACACTCAGACACATTACTGGGAGTATTATTGCTGTGGAGCTCTGTTATACACTCAGACACATTACTGGGAGTATTATTGCTGGGGAGCTCTGTTATACACTCAGACACATTCCTGGGAGTATTATTGCTGTGGAGCTCTGTTATACACTCAGACACATTACTGGGAGTATTATTGCTGGGGAGCTCTGTTATACACTCAGACACATTACTGGGAGTATTATTGCTTTGGAGCTCTGTTATACACTCAGACACATTACTGGGAGTATTATTGCTGTGGAGCTCTGTTATACACTCAGACACATTACTGGGAGTATTATTGCTGGGGAGCTCTGTTATACACTCAGACACATTACTGGGAGTATTATTGCTTTGGAGCTCTGTTATACACTCAGACACATTACTGGGAGTATTATTGCTGGGGAGCTCTGTTATACACTCAGTCACATTTCTGGGAGTATTATTGCCGTGGGGCTCTGTTATACACTCAGACACATTACTGGGTGTATTATTGCTGTGGAGCTCTGTTATACACTCAGACACATTACTGGGAGTATTATTGCTGTGGAGCTCTGTTATACACTCACACATTACTGGGAGTATTATTGCTGTGAAGCTCCGTTATACACTCAGACACATTACTGGGAGTATTATTGCTGTGGGGCTCTGTTATACACTCAGACACATTACTGGGAGTATTATTGCTGTGGGGCTCTGTTATACACTCAGACACATTACTGGGAGTATTATTACTGTGGGGCTCTGTTATACACTCAGTCACATTACTGGGAGTATTATTGCTGTGGGGCTCTGTTATACACTCAGACACATTACTGGGAGTATTATTGCTGTGGGGCTCTGTTATACACTCAGACACATTACTGGGAGTATTATTGCTGTGGGGCTCTGTTATACACTCAGACACATTACTGGGAGTATTATTGCCGTGGGGCTCTGTTATACACTCAGACACATTACTGGGAGTATTATAGCTGTGGGGTTCTGTTATACACTCAGACACATTACTGGGAGTATTATTGCTGTGGAGCTCTGTTATACACTCAGACACATTACTGGGAGTATTATTACTGTGGAGCTCTGTTATACACTCAGACACATTACTGGGAGTATTATTGCTGTGGAGCTCTGTTATACACTCAGACACATTACTGGGAGAGTTATTGCTGTGGAGCTCTGTTATACACTCAGACACATTACTGGAAGTATTATTACTGTGGAGCTCTGTTATACACTCAGACACATTACTGGGAGAGTTATTGCTGTGGAGCTCTGTTATACATTCAGACACATTACTGGGAGTATTATTGCTGTGGGGCTCTGTTATACACTCATACACATTACTGAGAGTATTATTATTGCTGGGGAGCTCTGTTATACAGCTATACACATTACTGGGTGTATTATTATTGCTGGAGAGCTCTGTTATACACTCAGACACATTACTGGGATTATTATTGCTGTGGAGCTCTGTTATACACTCAGACACATGACTGGGAGTATTATTGCTGTGGAGCTCTGTTATACACTCAGACACATTACTGGGAGTATTATTGCTGTGGAGCTCTGTTATACACTCAGACACATTACTGGGAGAGTTATTGCTGTGGAGCTCTGTTATACACTCAGACACATTACTGGAAGTATTATTACTGTGGAGCTCTGTTATACACTCAGACACATTACTGGGAGAGTTATTGCTGTGGAGCTCTGTTATACATTCAGACACATTACTGGGAGTATTATTGCTGTGGGGCTCTGTTATACACTCATACACATTACTGAGAGTATTATTATTGCTGGGGAGCTCTGTTATACAGCTATACACATTACTGGGTGTATTATTATTGCTGGAGAGCTCTGTTATACACTCAGACACATTACTGGGATTATTATTGCTGTGGAGCTCTGTTATACACTCAGACACATGACTGGGAGTACTATGATTGCTGTGGAGCTCTGTTATACACTCAGACACATTACTGGGAGTATTATTGCTGTGGAGCTCTGTTATACACTCAGACACATTACTGGGAGTATTATTGCTGTGGAGCTCTGTTATACACTCAGACACATGACTGGGAGTACTATGATTGCTGTGGAGCTCTGTTATACACTCAGACACATTACTGGGAGTATTATTGCTGTGGAGCTCTGTTATACACTCAGACACATTACTGGGAGTAGTATTGCTGTGGGGCTCTGTTATGCACTCAGACACATTACTTGGAGTATTATTGTTGTGGGGCTCTGTTATACACTCAGACACATTACTGGGAGTATTATTGCTGTGGGGCTCTGTTACACACTCAGACACATTACTGGGAGTATTATTACTGTGGAGCTCTGTTATACACTCAGACACATTACTGGGAGAATTATTGCTGTGGAGCTCTGTTATACACTCAGACACATTACTGGGAGTATTATTGTTGTGGAGCTCTGTTATACACTCAGACACATTACTGGGAGTATTATTATTGCTGGGGAGCTCTGTTATACAGCTATACACATTACTGGGAGAATTATTGCTGTGGAGCTCTGTTATACACTCAGACACATTACTGGGTGTATTATTATTGTGGAGCTCTGTTATACACTCAGTCACATTACTGGGAGTATTATTGCTGTGGAGCTCTGTTATACACTCAGACACATGACTGGGAGTACTATGATTGCTGTGGAGCTCTGTTATACACTCAGACACATTACTGGGAGTATTATTGCTGTGGAGCTCTGTTATACACTCAGTCACATTTCTGGGAGTATTATTGCCGTGGGGCTCTGTTATACACTCAGACACATTACTGGGTGTATTATTGCTGTGGAGCTCTGTTATACACTCAGACACATTACTGGGAGTATTATTGCTGTGGAGCTCTGTTATACACTCACACATTACTGGGAGTATTATTGCTGTGAAGCTCCGTTATACACTCAGACACATTACTGGGAGTATTATTGCTGTGGGGCTCTGTTATACACTCAGACACATTACTGGGAGTATTATTGCTGTGGGGCTCTGTTATACACTCAGACACATTACTGGGAGTATTATTACTGTGGGGCTCTGTTATACACTCAGTCACATTACTGGGAGTATTATTGCTGTGGGGCTCTGTTATACACTCAGACACATTACTGGGAGTATTATTGCTGTGGGGCTCGGTTATACACTCAGACACATTCCTGGGAGTATTATAGCTGTGGAGCTCTGTTATACACTGACACATTACTGGGAGTATTATTGCTGTGGAGCTCTGTTATACACTCAGACACATTACTGGGAGTATTATTGCTGTGGAGCTCTGTTATACACTCAGACACATTACTGGGAGTATTATTGCTGGGGAGCTCTGTTATACACTCAGACACATTCCTGGGAGTATTATTGCTGTGGAGCTCTGTTATACACTCAGACACATTACTGGGAGTATTATTGCTGGGGAGCTCTGTTATACACTCAGACACATTACTGGGAGTATTATTGCTTTGGAGCTCTGTTATACACTCAGACACATTACTGGGAGTATTATTGCTGTGGAGCTCTGTTATACACTCAGACACATTACTGGGAGTATTATTGCTGGGGAGCTCTGTTATACACTCAGACACATTACTGGGAGTATTATTGCTTTGGAGCTCTGTTATACACTCAGACACATTACTGGGAGTATTATTGCTGGGGAGCTCTGTTATACACTCAGTCACATTTCTGGGAGTATTTTGCCGTGGGGCTCTGTTATACACTCAGACACATTACTGGGTGTATTATTGCTGTGGAGCTCTGTTATACACTCAGACACATTACTGGGAGTATTATTGCTGTGGAGCTCTGTTATACACTCACACATTACTGGGAGTATTATTGCTGTGAAGCTCCGTTATACACTCAGACACATTACTGGGAGTATTATTGCTGTTCGGCTCTGTTATACACTCAGACACATTACTGGGAGTATTATTGCTGTGGGGCTCTGTTATACACTCAGACACATTACTGGGAGTATTATTACTGTGGGGCTCTGTTATACACTCAGTCACATTACTGGGAGTATTATTGCTGTGGGGCTCTGTTATACACTCAGACACATTACTGGGAGTATTATTGCTGTGGGGCTCTGTTATACACTCAGACACATTACTGGGAGTATTATTGCTGTGGGGCTCTGTTATACACTCAGACACATTACTGGGAGTATTATTGCCGTGGGGCTCTGTTATACACTCAGACACATTACTGGGAGTATTATAGCTGTGGGGTTCTGTTATACACTCAGACACATTACTGGGAGTATTATTGCTGTGGAGCTCTGTTATACACTCAGACACATTACTGGGAGTATTATTACTGTGGAGCTCTGTTATACACTCAGACACATTACTGGGAGTATTATTGCTGTGGAGCTCTGTTATACACTCAGACACATTACTGGGAGAGTTATTGCTGTGGAGCTCTGTTATACACTCAGACACATTACTGGAAGTATTATTACTGTGGAGCTCTGTTATACACTCAGACACATTACTGGGAGAGTTATTGCTGTGGAGCTCTGTTATACATTCAGACACATTACTGGGAGTATTATTGCTGTGGGGCTCTGTTATACACTCATACACATTACTGAGAGTATTATTATTGCTGGGGAGCTCTGTTATACAGCTATACACATTACTGGGTGTATTATTATTGCTGGAGAGCTCTGTTATACACTCAGACACATTACTGGGATTATTATTGCTGTGGAGCTCTGTTATACACTCAGACACATGACTGGGAGTATTATTGCTGTGGAGCTCTGTTATACACTCAGACACATTACTGGGAGTATTATTGCTGTGGAGCTCTGTTATACACTCAGACACATTACTGGGAGAGTTATTGCTGTGGAGCTCTGTTATACACTCAGACACATTACTGGAAGTATTATTACTGTGGAGCTCTGTTATACACTCAGACACATTACTGGGAGAGTTATTGCTGTGGAGCTCTGTTATACATTCAGACACATTACTGGGAGTATTATTGCTGTGGGGCTCTGTTATACACTCATACACATTACTGAGAGTATTATTATTGCTGGGGAGCTCTGTTATACAGCTATACACATTACTGGGTGTATTATTATTGCTGGAGAGCTCTGTTATACACTCAGACACATTACTGGGATTATTATTGCTGTGGAGCTCTGTTATACACTCAGACACATGACTGGGAGTACTATGATTGCTGTGGAGCTCTGTTATACACTCAGACACATTACTGGGAGTATTATTGCTGTGGAGCTCTGTTATACACTCAGACACATTACTGGGAGTATTATTGCTGTGGAGCTCTGTTATACACTCAGACACATGACTGGGAGTACTATGATTGCTGTGGAGCTCTGTTATACACTCAGACACATTACTGGGAGTATTATTGCTGTGGAGCTCTGTTATACACTCAGACACATTACTGGGAGTAGTATTGCTGTGGGGCTCTGTTATGCACTCAGACACATTACTTGGAGTATTATTGTTGTGGGGCTCTGTTATACACTCAGACACATTACTGGGAGTATTATTGCTGTTCGGCTCTGTTATACACTCAGACACATTACTGGGAGTATTATTGCTGTGGGGCTCTGTTATACACTCAGACACATTACTGGGAGTATTATTACTGTGGGGCTCTGTTATACACTCAGTCACATTACTGGGAGTATTATTGCTGTGGGGCTCTGTTATACACTCAGACACATTACTGGGAGTATTATTGCTGTGGGGCTCTGTTATACACTCAGACACATTACTGGGAGTATTATTGCTGTGGGGCTCTGTTATACACTCAGACACATTACTGGGAGTATTATTGCCGTGGGGCTCTGTTATACACTCAGACACATTACTGGGAGAGTTATTGCTGTGGAGCTCTGTTATACACTCAGACACATTACTGGAAGTATTATTACTGTGGAGCTCTGTTATACACTCAGACACATTACTGGGAGAGTTATTGCTGTGGAGCTCTGTTATACATTCAGACACATTACTGGGAGTATTATTGCTGTGGGGCTCTGTTATACACTCATACACATTACTGAGAGTATTATTATTGCTGGGGAGCTCTGTTATACAGCTATACACATTACTGGGTGTATTATTATTGCTGGAGAGCTCTGTTATACACTCAGACACATTACTGGGATTATTATTGCTGTGGAGCTCTGTTATACACTCAGACACATGACTGGGAGTACTATGATTGCTGTGGAGCTCTGTTATACACTCAGACACATTACTGGGAGTATTATTGCTGTGGAGCTCTGTTATACACTCAGACACATTACTGGGAGTATTATTGCTGTGGAGCTCTGTTATACACTCAGACACATGACTGGGAGTACTATGATTGCTGTGGAGCTCTGTTATACACTCAGACACATTACTGGGAGTATTATTGCTGTGGAGCTCTGTTATACACTCAGACACATTACTGGGAGTAGTATTGCTGTGGGGCTCTGTTATGCACTCAGACACATTACTTGGAGTATTATTGTTGTGGGGCTCTGTTATACACTCAGACACATTACTGGGAGTATTATTGCTGTTCGGCTCTGTTATACACTCAGACACATTACTGGGAGTATTATTGCTGTGGGGCTCTGTTATACACTCAGACACATTACTGGGAGTATTATTGCTGTGGGGCTCTGTTATACACTCAGACACATTACTGGGAGTATTATTACTGTGGGGCTCTGTTATACACTCAGTCACATTACTGGGAGTATTATTGCTGTGGGGCTCTGTTATACACTCAGACACATTACTGGGAGTATTATTGCTGTGGGGCTCTGTTATACACTCAGACACATTACTGGGAGTATTATTGCTGTGGGGCTCTGTTATACACTCAGACACATTACTGGGAGTATTATTGCCGTGGGGCTCTGTTATACACTCAGACACATTACTGGGAGTATTATAGCTGTGGGGTTCTGTTATACACTCAGACACATTACTGGGAGTATTATTGCTGTGGAGCTCTGTTATACACTCAGACACATTACTGGGAGTATTATTACTGTGGAGCTCTGTTATACACTCAGACACATTACTGGGAGTATTATTGCTGTGGAGCTCTGTTATACACTCAGACACATTACTGGGAGAGTTATTGCTGTGGAGCTCTGTTATACACTCAGACACATTACTGGAAGTATTATTACTGTGGAGCTCTGTTATACACTCAGACACATTACTGGGAGAGTTATTGCTGTGGAGCTCTGTTATACATTCAGACACATTACTGGGAGTATTATTGCTGTGGGGCTCTGTTATACACTCATACACATTACTGAGAGTATTATTATTGCTGGGGAGCTCTGTTATACAGCTATACACATTACTGGGTGTATTATTATTGCTGGAGAGCTCTGTTATACACTCAGACACATTACTGGGATTATTATTGCTGTGGAGCTCTGTTATACACTCAGACACATGACTGGGAGTATTATTGCTGTGGAGCTCTGTTATACACTCAGACACATTACTGGGAGTATTATTGCTGTGGAGCTCTGTTATACACTCAGACACATTACTGGGAGAGTTATTGCTGTGGAGCTCTGTTATACACTCAGACACATTACTGGAAGTATTATTACTGTGGAGCTCTGTTATACACTCAGACACATTACTGGGAGAGTTATTGCTGTGGAGCTCTGTTATACATTCAGACACATTACTGGGAGTATTATTGCTGTGGGGCTCTGTTATACACTCATACACATTACTGAGAGTATTATTATTGCTGGGGAGCTCTGTTATACAGCTATACACATTACTGGGTGTATTATTATTGCTGGAGAGCTCTGTTATACACTCAGACACATTACTGGGATTATTATTGCTGTGGAGCTCTGTTATACACTCAGACACATGACTGGGAGTACTATGATTGCTGTGGAGCTCTGTTATACACTCAGACACATTACTGGGAGTATTATTGCTGTGGAGCTCTGTTATACACTCAGACACATTACTGGGAGTATTATTGCTGTGGAGCTCTGTTATACACTCAGACACATGACTGGGAGTACTATGATTGCTGTGGAGCTCTGTTATACACTCAGACACATTACTGGGAGTATTATTGCTGTGGAGCTCTGTTATACACTCAGACACATTACTGGGAGTAGTATTGCTGTGGGGCTCTGTTATGCACTCAGACACATTACTTGGAGTATTATTGTTGTGGGGCTCTGTTATACACTCAGACACATTACTGGGAGTATTATTGCTGTGGGGCTCTGTTACACACTCAGACACATTACTGGGAGTATTATTACTGTGGAGCTCTGTTATACACTCAGACACATTACTGGGAGAATTATTGCTGTGGAGCTCTGTTATACACTCAGACACATTACTGGGAGTATTATTGTTGTGGAGCTCTGTTATACACTCAGACACATTACTGGGAGTATTATTATTGCTGGGGAGCTCTGTTATACAGCTATACACATTACTGGGAGAATTATTGCTGTGGAGCTCTGTTATACACTCAGACACATTACTGGGTGTATTATTATTGTGGAGCTCTGTTATACACTCAGACACATTACTGGGAGTATTATTGCTGTGGAGCTCTGTTATACACTCAGACACATGACTGGGAGTACTATGATTGCTGTGGAGCTCTGTTATACACTCAGACACATTACTGGGAGTATTATTGCTGTGGAGCTCTGTTATACACTCAGACACATTACTGGGAGTATTATAGCTGTGGGGCTCTGTTATAAACTCAGACACATTACTTGGAGTATTATTGCTATGGGGCTCTGTTATACACTCAGACACATTACTGGGAGTATTATTACTGTGGAGCTCTGTTATACACTCAGACACATTACTGGGCGTATTATTATTGGGGAGCTCTGTTATACACTCAGACAAATTACTGGGAGTATTATTGCTGTGGAGCTCTGTTATACACTCAGACACATTACTGGGAGTATTATAGCTGTGGGGCTCTGTTATAAACTCAGACACATTACTTGGAGTATTATTGCTATGGGGCTCTGTTATACACTCAGACACATTACTGGGCGTATTATTACTGGGGAGCTCTGTTATACACTCAGACACATTACTGGGAGTATTATTACTGTGGAGCTCTGTTATACACTCAGACACATTACTGGGCGTATTATTACTGGGGAGCTCTGTTATACACTCAGACAAATTACTGGGAGTATTATTGCTGTGGAGCTCTGTTACACACCCAGACACATAACTGGGATGATTATTACTGTGGAGCTCTGTTATACACTCAGACACGTTACTGGGAGAATTATTGCTGTGGAGCTCTGTTATACACTCAGACAATTATTACTGGGAGTATTATTATTGCTGGGGAGCTCTGTTATACAGCTATACACATTACTGGGTGTATTATCCTGCTGCTCTATGACATTGTCTTCCTACCTTTAAGTCATCAGAAATAATCACCCCTAAATCCCTTTCCTCAGATGTTGAGGTTAGGACTCTATCAAATATTCTGTACTCTGCCCTTGGGTTTTTACATCCAAGGTGCATTATCTTGCACTTATCCACATTAAATGTCAGTTGCCACAACTCTGACCATTTTTCTAGTTTACCTAAATCATTTTCCATTTGGCTTATCCCTCCTGGAACATCAACCCTGTTACATATCTTAGTATCATCCGCAAAAAGACATAACTTACCATCAAGACCTTCTGCAATATCACTAATAAAAATATTAAAGAGAATGGGTCCAAGTACAGATCCCTGAGGTACCCCACTGGTGACAAGCCCAAGCTTCGAATATACTCCATTGACTACAACCCTTTGTTGCCTGTCACTCAGCCACTGCCTTACCCATTCAACAATATTGGAATCCAAACATAAAGATTGCAGCTTATTGATAAGCCTTCTATGTGCAACAGTGTCAAAAGCCTTACTGAAATCTAGGTAAGCAATGTCTACTGCACCACCCTGATCTATAATTTTAGTTACCCAATCAAAAAAATCAATAAGATTAGTTTGGCATGATCTCCCTGAAGTAAACCCATGTTGTCTCTGATCTTGAAATCCGTGTGTTTTTAGATGTTCAACAATCCTATCCTTTAACATGGTTTCCATCACTTTCCCCACTACTGAAGTAAGGCTTACTGGCCTATAGTTGCCCGACTCCTCCCTATTACCTTTCTTGTGAATGGGCACAACATTCGCTAACTTCCAATCTTCTGGGACTACTCCTGTTATCAATGATTGGTTAAATAAATCTGTTAATGGTTTTGCTAGTACACCACTAAGCTCTTTTAATAACTTTGGGTGTATTCCATCCGGTCCCATTTACTTATTTGTCTTTACTTTTGACAGTTGAAATAGAACCTCTTCCTCTGTAAACTCACATGTAACAAATTACTCATTTTCCTAACTGAGGTCCCTCTTCTTCATTTTCATCTTTAAATGCTGAACAAAAATCTTAATTGAGGCAGTCAGCTATCCTCTTTATCCTCTTCTACATACCTTCCTAATTTTGTTTTTAATATAACTAATCCTTGTTTTACTTTCCTTTTCTCATTTATGTATCTAAAACAAGTTTTGTCCCCCTTTTTTTACTGACTGTGCTATTTTCTCTTATGTGTTCCCCAGTAATGGGTCTCCTTTATATTTCCATCTGACTCTGTATAACACACTGGGGGAGGGGCTCTCTCTGTATAACACACTGGGGGGGGGGGGGGGGCTGTCTCTGTGTAACACACTGGGGGGAAGGACTGTCTCTGTGTAATACTCTGGGGGAGGGGCCCTCTCTGTATAACACACTGAGGGGAGGGGCTGACTCTGTATAACACACTGGGGGTGGGGCTGTCTCTGTATAACACACTGGGGTGGGGCTGACTCTGTATAACACACTGGGGGGCTGACTGTATAACACACTGGGGGAGGGGCTGACTGTATAACACACTGGGGGAGGGGCTGACTCTGTATAACACACTGGGGGATGGGCTGTCTTTGTATAACACACTGGGGGTGGGGCTGTCTGTATAACACACTGAGGGGGCTGTCTCTGTATAACACACTGGGGGGGCTGTCTCTGTATAACAAACTGGGGGGAGGGGCTGTCTCTGTGTAATACACTGGGGGGAGGGGCTGTCTCTGTATAACACACTGGGGGAGGGGCTGACTCTGTATAATACACTGGGGGAGGGGCTGACTCTGTATAACACACTGGGGGAGGAGCTCTCTGTATAACACACTGGGTGAGGGGCTCTCTGTATAACACACTGGGGGAGGGGCTGACTCTGTATAACACACTGGGGGGAGGGGCTGACTCTGTATATTACACTGGGGGAGGGGCTGACTGTATAACACACTGGGGTGGGGCTAACTCTGTATAACACACTGGGGAGAGGCTCTCTGTATAACACACTGGGGGAGGGGCTGACTCTGTATAACACACTGGGGGAGGGGCTGACTCTGTATATTACACTGGGGGAGGGGCTGACTGTATAACACACTGGGGTGGGGCTAACTCTGTATAACACACTGGGGTGGGGCTAACTCTGTATAACACACTAGGGGAGGGGCTGACTCTGTATAACACACTGGGGGAGGGGCTGACTCTGTATAACACACTGGGGTGGGGCTAACTCTGTATAACACACTGGGGTGGGGCTAACTCTGTATAACACACTAGGGGAGGGGCTGACTCTGTATAACACACTGGGGGAGGGGCTGACTCTGTATAACACACTGGGGTGGGGCTAACTCTGTATAACACACTGGGGGAGGGGCTGACTCTGTATAACACACTGGGGGAGGGGCTGTCTCTGTATAACACACTAGGGGAGGGGCTGACTCTGTATAACACACTGGGGGAGGGGCTGTCTCTGTATAACACACTGGGGGAGGGGCTGTCTCTGTATAACACACTGGGGTGGGGCTAACTCTGTATAACACACTAGGGGAGGGGCTGACTCTGTATAACACACTGGGGGAGGGGCTGACTCTGTATAACACACTGGGGTGGGGCTAACTCTGTATAACACACTGGGGGAGGGGCTGACTCTGTATAACACACTGGGGGAGGGGCTGTCTCTGTATAACACACTGGGGGAGGGGCTGACTCTGTATAACACACTGGGGGAGGGGCTGACTCTGTATAACACACTGGGGGAGGGGCTGACTCTGTATAACACACTGGGGTGGGGCTAACTCTGTATAACACACTGGGGAGGGGCTGACTCTGTATAACACACTGGGGGAGGGGCTGTCTCTGTATAACACACTAGGGGAGGGGCTGACTCTGTATAACACACTGGGGGAGGGGCTGTCTCTGTATAACACACTGGGGAAGGGGCTGTCTCTGTATAACACACTGGGGTGGGGCTAACTCTGTATAACACACTAGGGGAGGGGCTGACTCTGTATAACACACTGGGGGAGGGGCTGACTCTGTATAACACACTGGGGTGGGGCTAACTCTGTATAACACACTGGGGGAGGGCCTGACTCTGTATAACACACTGGGGGAGGGGCTGTCTCTGTATAACACACTGGGGGAGGGGCTGACTCTGTATAACACACTGGGGTGGGGCTAACTCTGTATAACACACTGGGGGAGGGGCTGACTCTGTATAACACACTGGGGGAGGGGCTGTCTCTGGGGGAGCAGCTGGCCGGGGGCGTGGCTATGTGTGCAGGAGGCTGGTGACGTCAGTGCGCACGCGTGCCTTTCGCGCTCCTCTCCCTCCTTTCTGCGCTCGAGCCACCTCACCGCTTCCTCGCACGTGCCCATGACGTCCTCAGTGACGCAGCCTCTGCGCATGCGCCTCCTCTAATGGGCGCTCCGTTTCCTCATTCCCGCGCAGGCGCATTGAGCCTCCGAGCCGCGCCCTGTCTTCAATCCGCGCACGCGCATTCCAAGCCCCAGACTCCGCCCTTGCGCACGCGCAGCGCTGTCTTATCCCCGCCCCTAGGCCAGACCCTCGACGGCGCGAGGTATATAAAGGGCGGGGCCGGATAGACGGGATCCTGCGCGCGCACCCCGAGCACGAGGCACCCAGAGCGGAGACCGCGCGGCCACCCCGAGCCACCGACAGCCCTTACCCAGCCTGCACCGCGCCCGATCCCGCCATCCAACACCATGTCATGGCAAGCCTACGTCGACAGCCTCATGAGCGACAAGAACTGCCAGGACGCCGCCATCGTGGGCTACCAGGGGACTCCCGGGGTGTGGGCGGCTCACCCGGGCGGCAGCCTCGGCAAGATCACGGTGAGAACTATAATATAATATATAATGTATAATAATATCATATAATAACCAAGATCACGGTGAGAACCCCAATATAATATAATATATAATGTATAATAATCATATAATATAATGTATAATATAATAACCCGGGGGGCAGCCTCGGCAAGATCACGGTGAGAACCCCAATATAATATAATAATCATATAATATAATAACCCGGGGGGCAGCCTCGGCAAGATCACGGTGAGAACCCCAATATAATATAATAATCATATAATATAATAACCCGGGGGGCAGCCTCGGCAAGATCACGGTGAGAACCCCAATATAATATAATATATAATGTATAATAATCATATAATATAATAACCCGGGGGGCAGCCTCGGCAAGATCACGGTGAGAACCCCAATATAATATATAATGTATAATAATCATATAATATAATGTATAATATAATAACCCGGGGGGCAGCCTCGGCAAGATCACGGTGAGACCTTATAATAACGTAATAATATAATAATTATCATATAATGTAATAAACCGGGGGGCAGCCTCGGCAAGATCACGGTGAGAACCCCATAATAATAATATATAATGTATAATAACCAAGATCATGGTGAGACCTTATAATAACGTAATATAATATAACGTATAATAACCAAGATCACGGTGAGAACCCCATAATATAATCATATCATATAATGTATAATAAACATATAATGTAATAACCCGGGGCAGCCTCGGCAAGATCACGGTGAGAACCCCATTATAATAATATAATATATAATGTATAATAACCAAGATCACGGTGAGACCTTATAATCATATAATATAATAATGCCTACTATATCATAACCTGGGACAGCCTGGCCAACATCACGGTGAGACCTACATTATAATAATGCCTACTATGTAATAACCTGGGGCAGCCTGGCCAAGATCATGGTGAGACCTATATTATAATAATGCCTACTATATAATAACGCAGGGCAGCCTGGCCAACATCACGGTGAGACCTACATTATAATAATGCCTACTATATAATAACGCGGGGCAGCCTGGCCAAGATCATGGTGAGACCTACATTATAATAATATAATAATGCCTACTATATAATAACCCGGGGCAGCCTGGCCAAGATGACGATAATAACCCCAATATAATAATGTATAATAACCAAGATCACGGTGAGACCTACATTATAATATAATAATGCCTACTATATAATAACCGGGGCAGCCTGGCCAAGATCATGGTGAGACCTACATTATAATAATATAATAATGCCTACTATATAATAACCCGGGGCAGCCTGGCCAAGATCATGGTGAGACCTACATTATAATAATATAATAATGCCTACTATATAATAACCCGGGGCAGCCTGGCCAAGATCATGGTGAGACCTACATTATAATAATATAATAATGCCTACTATATAATAACCCGGGGCAGCCTCGCCAAGATCATGGTGAGACCTACATTATAATAATGCCTACTATGTAATAACCTGGGGCAGCCTGGCCAAGATCCTGGTGAGACCTACATTATAATAATGCCTACTATATAATAATGCGTTAACGACCTACATTATAATATGGAGACCTACCTCCTACAGCAATAACCATGTAATAACCGGGGGTTGCTCGGCTGGATCACATTAAAGCACACCTACCTCATACTGAGTATATACTATATCCTCTCACTGCTACCTACCGAGCCAGGGTGACATACAGCCAGCATATAGTCTAAATTATATTATTTATGTAGCGCTATCAGATTCCATGTATCCAGCCATTACTGTGTACTCAATGGATAATGTGTATCTATATATCTTCATACTGAGTCCTGTGATATATGGAATAATTGCCTATCATTACTAAATACACGCTATATCCTATATCAACCCATCCATTACTAAATACACGCTATATCAACCCCATCCATTACTAAATACACGCTATATCCTATATCAACCCCATCCATTACTAAATACACGCTATATCCTATATCAACCCCATCCATTACTAAATACTCAATATATCCTATAGCATAATAAAATAGCAACCTAATATATACTATATAAACCCTTTCTATTAAATACCAATATATCAATCTCTCCCCTTATGACTACATGCCCACTATATCCCCTCTTATCGAATCCTATCTAGCATTATGTATATGCAGGGACTTTCCTTATCGAATCCTATCTAGCATTATGTATATGCGGGGACTTTCTGTAATGATCTATTCTATATTGATCTCTAGCTCTGAAATATACCTTCCTCCATATCTTGTATGTATAATTTCTCTTAATAAATCATGTCTACCAATAAATAGCCATATAACATGTGCCATTCCTGTGCATGGTCTCTGCATGTAGAAGTTGGGTTGAGACTTGTCTATAGATATGTGAATTCCTCATTTACTGAGCCTGGGGGCAGCTTCTGTTATCACTGCACCTCTATACTGTTATCTGCTGCCCTGTTGGTCACTTATTCCTGATTACTGTAAGGCCTTCTGTCTATGTAGTCTCTGACCTATACCCACTATGGGGCCAGTTGGAGGAGCTATAACTAGTAAGATTGTTGTACCCCGCAATGTGACTCGTTTTTATTTATTCTTCACGGTCTCCTACCACTTCCTATTAAGTAAGATTATTTATACCCTTCTGCCCAATCTACAACAGTAATCCCCTGGGGTGCATGGTACCACACATGCCCTTGTCACATTACACTGCCTCCAACTCCCATGATATAAACTCACTGGCAGCATAGTACTGTTAGTGTGTAACCCACATGGTGTGCAGCCTTGTACAGACCATCACAACTGTGTAACCTGCCTGTGTTCCAGTATGCCATAAACTCCATGATTTCAGGGAATATACTGTAATGAGTGGTTAGAATATGAAACATCTTTCCTGGACAGATGATGAGGCAGAGTGTAGCTATATTTTCTTTATTGCTTTTAAGACTAACAGAATCTGCATAGAACTAGCATAAATCGCCAACTTCAATTAACATCTGTGTTCACTCTGATACATGCAGCATTCCTTCTATACCCCTATTGTTCCATCTTGGATGTATGTTTGCCATTTCCTGCCCTCCGCTGTATGGTGCAATACCTGGCACATTATACTCATTGTATAGAATTTCCAGTTATATCTGCAGGAATCGGTAGCTTCTCCTATAGAGGCCTCTTAAAGTCCTAGATCAGTGGACCTCTGTAATCCCTACATTCACTGTTTTCCCATGTACCCACTGAAAAGAACTGGGGTGTTGGGTCTGTGCCCACAGGTAGCTGGGCGGATGTAACTTCCTCCTTAGACATTGTGCGATCCCGCAATGTGCATAGATTGGCTACTCAAGGCCAGGCTTGCCCAAACTCTGGCCCTCCAGATGTTGCTGATCTACAACTCCCATGATTCTATGAGCCATATATTGGTAGACATGATTCATTAAGAGAAAGTATAGATACAAGTTCAGCAACATCTGGAGGGCTAGATTTTGGGGAAGCTTACCGCATGGCTTCAGAAATAGTGTATCAAAGCATGTAAGCTAGAATAAATCATGGCCTGAATATGGCTTAAAGTGAGTGTCCAATACACAGGAAATAATTAAAATACATTTCCCAGATAAGGAAAGAAGCACTAGATGGGCTGGTGCTCTTGTCTGCAGTAATACACTTTTTTGTCTGTATAATTACATGCAGGTTTGTGAGTCTCCAGGAGAATGTGACTAGTGTTCTGGGTGGTGGGCATGGCACAAGTTGGGTCCTGTTACTACCAAATCCATTTAGTCTGCATTGTAAACCATGCCCTGTTGGCTGATGGGACCATCCCAATCGGTACCACATGTATTTCAGGGGGTGCATCACTTTGTTGGGAGCACAGTGCTTCCATGCTACAGAATGAGTTTTAGTATGTTTTTTTTTGTTTGTTTCCATTTTTGCCGAATGAATTCTCTATAATACAGCACATGTGATACTGTATAGCCATGCCCATTTGTTGATTCTTGCCATGCAGCAGGCATCTCAAACTTTGCTGATCTTGAACTCCCATGATCCTCTGGCCATATGCATTCAAAGTTGTGGACATTAGCAGGGGTGGAGCTCAAGTGCTGTGGACATTACTTCTTGGAGGCTCTGTAGAAACTCCTAGGCCCAAGATGGTGGATGTCTTCTAGGGTGTGCCCCTGACAGGACCTGATATCTTTAATCCTGTGGGGTCAGAACTAAAACAGCCTCTGTAGTAATGCTCTGGTACCAGTTAATCATTAACAGGGAAAGCGCACCTTGTGGTCCAGATTTAACAGGCACCCAGCAGTTCTCTGCTCCCCATTAAGTTGAGGTATGCCCTTCCTGTCAGTGCTGCTGCTGCATGTCTTTATGCACATAGCTGGAGGTAAGACAGGAAGTCCCCAGACACGAAAACCATAAGAGGAACAAGCCACACTAAATGAAACCAACACTGAACTAGCTCGAGGCAGTGTTTAACTTCTCAGATAACCGCATGCTTTGCCTACTGCTATGCTAGCTAAGCTTGATGGCCACCTCTGGGGTGCAGTGGCTTGCTACCAATATAGCATCCTGCAGCTGAGCTGGCCCCGTTTATAGCACTAAATCTCTTCCAAGGGTGATATTTGTGGTCTCAGAGTAAGCTACCCCTTGGAAACATCTCCTGACTGTGGGCTAACCCAGTCAGACATTAAATGGCATGCACCCTGTGGCAGGGGCTCTGAATTTCTTGCACACGGTACAGAGCTGTTCAGCCCAGGGAATGTGTTACTTGTTATCTTCCAATAACTAAAGGTTTCTGGCCACATCTTCAAGAACTGGCCCTCAGACACAGTAGGTGCTAATGTTCAGTAATCTTTATACATTAAAGGAACGCTAGCATTTGGAATACAAAAATAATGCCAAACACTTGCAGCTCAACCTTTGCTACAATGTTCTCCATAAGGCCTTCATGGCTGAGAATCTTGAGCTCACATATCCGTCACTCTATACCATCTCCATCTCTTAAAAGATGCATTTAGTCACTGAGATACTGAGTCTGTCCTGCAATCTTTGCAGGTTTGAACCAAGGAAGTCCCTCTAGTGGCTGTAGTGACAGATCTTTTAGATGGTTATAGGGAACTGTGTGCACTGCCTTTTCTCAGATATGGCAAAACTTACAGGGACTGGATATATGACCCAGTAAAACTACATTATGATCCTGTGATTGGTGTCCCTTTTAATGACTGCATTTGGCCTTGAATAGGACATGTCTCTGTGGCATGTGCTGCAGGCAACATGTCTTGGACTATAACTCCCATCATTCTTTAACCTGTGATGCCAGGCTACACACCCAGCAAATTCCAGTTAAGATGTCATACTGTTGGATATAGTGTGACTGGTGCTTGCAGTGCTCCTTTATATTGAGGTAGTCTGAGGCTGGCTGAATTTCCTGAGGATTGGAACTAGGATTGGAGTGGGTGGCCAGGTAGTATGTGTATTTTAAGCCTTTGAGTGGCTCTAGGATTGGAAACCCCCTGTGGCTGACTGCTCCTAAATGTGTTCTTTATTGACTCTTAAATCAATTTTTTTTTTTTTTTTTGCTGTCTGCCACAAGACTCCTACTTCTTAATCTTGGCTACTTTCAAGCCTCAGTGACTGTACTGCATGTGGATCATACCTGCAGTATCTTGGCAGTCGGTTTCTGGTGTAAAACACTCTGCTCAGACCTACTTAATGCTTCCTCCTCTGACAATACCTCGCTTCCTGTTTCTGATAAAATGGAGGGAGCTCAGGGCACTCCCAGAGGAGGTGGGGAGATGGCAAAGCAAAAAAATCTGACTTCAGGCCTAAAAAGGAAACCTCTGAAAGGTCTTTTATATATTTGGTTGTCAGCTCAGTCTGATTAATGGAGCACAGATGTGCTGGATTTCTCATCAGCCCAGTAAGGGAGATGTGGTGTAACTCTGCATGTTAAAGCTCTCCCTCCAGGCTAGATCTGTGATTCTTATCAAGGGCAGGACTCCACACTGTAAGACATAGAAAGCGAACTGGCTCATCCACCGAAGGTGGGGAGCTGCAGGTTAGTCTTAGCCTCCAGCTACAGATAGACTGCCCCAGGAGTGGCTACTTACACCCAATGTGAGAACCTCAGTGCTACACTAGCCTTAAACTTGTGTTTTGCGTTGGATTCCTGACTGCGCTCTCTTTGGGCAATATCCCCGCTTTTATTCATACATTTTCTAGTAAACACTTGCCCTTTGGGTGTCAGGAAGTTCTGCTTGCTCCTCTATAAACATTCCTGCTTTGTGAAATGTCTTTCATACACAGAACTATACTGTGCAATGCTGAGATCCTGGGAATTGTCCTATCAGTAGGATTCCCAATAAAGCAAACCACTATGATCCGGACTGCTGTAAATATAGCCTCAACTTGTTTTCTGACTGTCTTGCCTGTGCATTTGAGTTGGGTCCCATCTAACTGCAGACCAGTTGGTTGTACTGAAGGTAATGCAGCATTGGCAATTGGTGATTTACTGTACACTGCGTGGTGTCACAAGTCAAGGCATGCTCTATGTTCAGGGGCAGTGTACAGGAACTTGATTCTACCACCCCTCACTGACTGCTTTGCCCCAGAACGGTTCTTGCAGCTTGGCTAATATTTGGATGGCACTCTGAGCCACCTTAAAGGCTACAAAGATCTGCATGGATAAGTGATGCTCTTTAGAGCACAACTTTAAAGAAACACTCTAGTGAATACATCTATTGTATTCCAAACACTAAAGTGGCCCTGTGGCCTCCCATCAGTGAAAGGGTTAAACTCTGAATTTGGAACTGTCACTTTTCTGAAACCAGCACTTCCTTAAAGGACCTCTATAGGCACCAGACCACTTCAGCTCAATTAAGTGTTCTGGGTTCCAGGCCCCCCTAGTTTTAACCCTGCAGCTGAAAACCTAGCAGTTTAAGAGAAGTCTCCCTGACAGCCGCTAGAGGCCGCTTCTGCTATTTACGGAGTAAATGGCACTTATCTGATTCTGGATGTCCTGAGTCCAGCGTCAAAGGATTCCCATAGGGAAGCATTGTGTAATGTTTGAATTACTCTGGCTGTGCATTTGGCTCCACTGGGAAGCTGACATCAATGGAGGTCACTGGTGCAGAGGGAGCCTGGTGCTGGATTAAGGTATGCAAATAAATGGCTGGTTAACCATTTATTTGATGCGGAACAGGGCCCTAGTCACCTAAATGGTGGTTACAGCTCTATTGCATTAGGAATGCATATTTATAATCCTTTAATGCTCTCCCAGCAATGCATAAAACACATGCTGCAGCCCCTCAGGATGCATCCCTATACCCACCCATGATATTGATTGGGAACCAACACCTAAACCTAACACCTAAACTAACCTGCATTGTGTACTCTGGATGTGGCAGCACAAGTTTATAAATAAAATAAACTAGCTAATGTTGCCTAAATGGGTTGTGACTTGTCTGTTCCCACACATGATAAAACAAACCATTCACCGGTGTAATTCTGCTGCTCCAGCCCTCCCCAATGCCTAGAATTTAGAGAACCTAGTGACTTAATGGGTTACTAAATACTACTACAGCTGGGGGTCTGTCTAGGCAATTCTAGCACAAATGGCTGGAGTTTTTCTAACCGTCTTTGAAGGCACAACCTGGCATACATTGTACATGGTGTATACATACCCTGCATTATAGGCTGGGATTCTCCGTAAATAGCCATTCTAAAGTGGCCATCTAAAGGTTTCGTTTTTGGAGATTTATAAAATGTGGGTGCCTTGCACTGGTATCCATGGTAATTGTGCTGTTTTCTGCACACTGCTATAAAGACTAGTACAACAATACAGGCAATGTTCAACCTGAATAGTCTCCATACTTGGACTCTGGCAGAGCTGGTAATGGCCCATGCTGTCAACATGAATGTGACGGCAGATAAGAATTATTCGGCCCAATTGTCTAAACTCTCACTAGTCCCTAGCCTTAGGCCTATCCCACATGCTTTGGGTTGCTTGCCTATATAATCAATGCATGTAGTTCCAATTGTATTTAGTGCAAGGCAGTTTACCCCATGTACCCTATTGCCACCAGGCTTGCATGCACTGCTCCTCTCAGTGGCTGCTAAAAGCTATAATTATCCCCACTGTCTCTCAACTTAAAGCTCTGGTATTTCAGGAGAAACGCAGAAGTATTGTGTAAATGACAAAATTACTGCATGGTGACACTTCATTACATGAAGGAGGAAGTATCACTTGGGTAGAGGAACACAAACCCTGTGAAACATGGCCTTGGTGCCCCTGTTGTGGTTACCTCTGGGCAACTGTAAGGCTGTTCAATTTGCCAAACCATGCCTTACAAACACTTTGGCTGTCAGGATTTCTATAGAGCACCAATCCTGGGCAGTTAGACTGCCCATTACATTATTCAAAGTGCTGCTTGATAGTAGTTTTACCAATTTCAGTCCACTAGAGCAGTAAACCACATGTTGCTCTTTTCCGATGCTCCTGGAAGGCTGCCTCTTGGCTTGTGATTGGAGTCCACCAGGACAGACTAATTACAATGTTTCAGTGTAACTCATGGCCTGCCATAATGGCTGTACTGAGGGAGCTTGCCTCCACTCCCTCTGACTGTATGTTAGTCACGTAACACCCAGCTATAAAACATGTTAACTCACTGGGTTACTATTGTTATATAGGACAGAATTTAGCAATGGAGTAAGCTTTCCCTTAAAGGAACAATTCAAGCACATAACACTACATAGTGCATTGCAAGGGTTCTGGGGAACCCTGGCGTCTTCACTGTAGTTACTTCTGCATTGTGTCAGCTAGCGGTCTCCACCGACTGCCGAGCCAAGCACTGCAGGGCCAGATATAAATGGCTAAGCTTCAGTTTGGCTCTCTGGCCGACCTCAGGTCAGTTCAACAAACTCATTGGCCAAGTCAAACTGAAAATGCTTTGACCAATACAAATCGGGAAGGGTGGTTACACCATAACCACATCAGTTTGTAGTTTTTTTTTTATGGTGCTTGGCATGTTTAGTTGGTCTAATGACTTACTGCATTCAATACTCTTGTAACTGTCAAGGCTTGGCCAGAAATAGAAGGGTACTCTGCATGGCATGGACCAGCTGGACTCTCCGCTAGTGTAGGCTAGTCTTCCATCACCCATGTGGTGTCTAGGCTTGATCTATCAGAGCAGTCATTTCCAATCGAACATTATGCAGGTGCTTGTGGCTTCATCTGTAATCACAAAGTAGAGCTGTCCATAGCCTGGCACACAGTGTCCCAGGCAGTCTTGTTTTAGACTAAATAATTTATTGTGTTGTGGTAGGTCTATTAGTTGGTAGCACTGTATGTCTGGTTCGGCAGTACAGTGCTGCTAGCCGTGCTTGGGAGGAGCGTTTGGCAGTACAGTGCTGCTAGCCGTGCTTGGGAGGAGCGTTTGGCAGTACAGTGCTGCTAGCCGTGCTTGGGAGGAGCGTTTGGCAGTACAGGGCTGCTAGCCGTGCTTGGGAGGAGCGTTTGGCAGTACAGTGCTGCCAGCCGTGCTTGGGAGGAGCGTTTGGCAGTACAGTGCTGCCAGCCGTGCTTGGGAGGAGCGTTTGGCAGTACAGTGCTGCCAGCCGTGCTTGGGAGGAGCGTTTGGCAGTACAGTGCTGCCAGCCGTGCTTGGGAGGAGCGTTTGGCAGTACAGTGCTGCCAGCCGTGCTTGGGAGGAGCGTTTGGCAGTACAGTGCTGCCAGCCGTGCTTGGGAGGAGCGTTTGGCAGTACAGTGCTGCCAGCCGTGCTTGGGAGGAGCGTTTGGCAGTACAGTGCTGCCAGCCGTGCTTGGGAGGAGCGTTTGGCAGTACAGTGCTGCTAGCCGTGCTTGGGAGGAGCGTTTGGCAGTACAGTGCTGCTAGCCGTGCTTGGGAGGAGCGTTTGGCAGTACAGTGCTGCCAGCCGTGCTTGGCAGGAGCGTTTGGCAGTACAGTGCTGAACCAGGGAGAGCATGCAACATGCCATGAACTTCATATTCACATGCTGCTTCTTATGGCCACCCTGACTAAAGAGATCTGGCTTTCTTAATTCTTTAATCAGGACAGTTCTGTATCATGGATACAGACTTCCACAATCTAAAAATCTTGTACCTTCCTATTTGTTTTAATTCCTAGTGTTGGGATGTGCCCATAGATTGTATGCCTTCCCCTCCCTATCTCAGCCAGTGATGGGCAGTGCCCTGCCAGTCTGCAGCAGATATCCTGGGTTGATCTTGTGTTGTGGTTACAGATATGCCAGCTGCAGGCTGTAACCAAGCTGTGTGCTGATTCATGGTTTGTCCTGCATGACTTGGAGCTCTGTACTCTCTCTGAGGTCATACAGTGAGTCACAGCCACACCTGTCCAGGAGTTAAAACATGGCATGGAACAGGGTCTCTAGAAAAAATCCTTGGTAAAGGATCATGGGAGATATAGGTAGAAATTGTCAAGGAGCTTATAAAATTTGGCAATATTAATGTGCATTGTAGGCTCATTGCTCTGTGATCCATAAGATTTAAAATGGGTGCTATTTGGGGGGGAAGGGGCCTGCCTGCCCATTGAATGCTTTCAGAACCTGGTTAGAAAGCACTTTAACCCATAGATGTGTGGGGCCTGCTCCTGCATGATCCATACAGGATGGCTGAACTTGCTCACAGCTGGGCCCTGCCATGACTTGTCAGGAGCAATGGAAGGGAAAGCCCTGAGGGAGCCATGTACATACTCATCATTCCTGACATGATGGGGCAGGATCCTTGCTTCTGCTGTGCTATGGCCTTCAGAGCATCACACATATCCACCTCTGATAAAAATGCAAGCTATGACAGCAGGCCTGTTGGCAGCACATGCTAAAGTTTCACCATTTACCATCCAAGGCCCCAGTCTTCAGTTACTTCATACACCTTTTAAATCATCCCTGTGGCTGTCCTGTCACGGCAAGCCTTGTGTGCATAGCTGCATTATCATGAGATCATGGCTAGAATCAGTACATACTGAGGCCTCTTCGGAATTGACATATTGCTTTCATTTATTGAAGGTAAGGCAGTCTCTGATCCAGTCTGGTATTTTAATATGGTGGCTGTATTGGGAAAATCTAGTATAAGGTGCTGCTGCCATCTATGTGTAAGATGGCTGCCTATTGCAGCATGTCTTATACAGGCAGTCTGGCTTCCTGATCTGCCTGGCTTCCTGATCTGCCCTTACATGGTTAAGACTTGCAGGTTTAGCTTCCTGTGCTGGGAACCATGCAATGTGTTCTGGGTAACCAGTGACTCAGGCAATCCAGTTATTACAGAATCCTCTCCAGGTCCACAGCATGTCAGTCTGATCAGTAACTTTCTCGATCTATGGCACCCAGAGAGTTAAACAGTCTAGCCTAGTCATGTTTGTATGTTAAGCTTTCTGGGCAAACTGTAATTTTCCTATAGATTTAATGACACTATTTGATTCCTTACCAGAAATTATATATTTTTGCATGTAAACAGCCTCCTTAATTATTTGTAAATGGCCAGCCAGCAGCATTCTGCAGTCTTCACATGAGATGCAGAGCTTGCATTCTATATACGAGCTGGCTGTTAAGCAGTTTAATGGCAAGGGTTAGTACCTGTATAACCCTCTATGCTAACTGGGGAGATGGCAAATGGGATATGCTGTGGCTGCTCTAATTCTGTTTAGTGTGTGCGTTTCACACCTTCCTAGATATAGGAAATGCCAGATCTTGGTCTCTTCACATGTAAAGGCACTACTAGCAGTCTGACCCCATGGGGGTGCCAGCTTGGAAGCTCTGCCTAAAGATGGACTGGTGTTAACCCAAACTACCTGCTGGGTGGTAGAAGTGGTGAGGCAATCTCTCAAATCCTTCATCATGCAAGTGCACAACACACCTAGTCAGGGCCTTGTAACAGGCTGTCATTACTATCTTTTAGCTGTATGAAGGCTTGCTGCAGTGATGTGTAGATAACTGAACTAATGTAATAAATGCTGATTCCTCTTCTCTCCCACAGCCAGCAGAGATCAAGAGCATAACATCAGATGACCGATCTGGTCTGTTTGTTAACGGTGTGACGCTTGGTGGGATGAAGTGTTCTGTCATCCGGGACCAGTTTGGCGACCCAGACGTTCGTGTCATGGATTTAAAAACAAAGAACCCAGATGGACCATCATATGCTGTAGTTATTGCCAAAGCCATACAAGGTACAGACATGTGTATTATTTTTTTCTCTCCATGTAAATGTGGGCTCTGGCCTGACTGCCCTGGCACAAGTTAACACTATTTTCTCTTCTCTGCAGTTGTCGTCATATTAGTCGGGATTGAAGGTGTCCACTGTGGGGCCCTGTATCCTACAGCACATGAGATGGCCAAGTACCTAGCATCATTACATTTCTGACTCCCCTCCTCCCCCTCCATTACTACTGATTCAGTCTCCTGTTCCAGCTGCCAACATTGGACCAATCCACTGATTTCCCTCCCATCTTTATTTCCTTTTTTTATCACCTGTTATGTTTTTGCTGCCCTGGTCATCGAAATGAACAGAATTTTTCAGGGAAAAACAAATTTATATCTGATTTAAGAATAAAAAAGTATGCTGTATTAAGGTCTCTAATGTATGTGTGCCTGAAATTCAAATGGTTTTCCCTCCTGTCTCTTTACTGGGAACTCTGCCCCACCCTAGGCGGCAGTGTAACCTCTGCCCCATTGTAACGTCTTATCAGCTCACAACACATATTTAGTTTGTGGGTTAGTCTGCAGCAGGATATTCCAAACATCTCAGTCTTACACGTGGGCATCAACAGTCCTGAAGGGAAAGTGTTTAGAGTTGAAATTGCAGTGTCTTGCATTGTAACATGCGTGCTCAAGGCTGGGCTCCCACAGATCATTAAAGCTTTTATTTTCAGGGTTATAGTAGACTGCTAATGGAGTCAGACTGATGGAAACTCTTGCCTCTACTAAACATCCTGATCTTGAATTGCTGCTTAATGCACTGTTACATTGTACGATGTCATAAACTGCCTCGAGGTTAAAGCGTTCCAAAAAGAACAATGACCATTTCCTTTATTTGAAGTGGTTATGGTGTGCAGCGCTTGACATCTCTCCTGCATGAGGTGTAATGCTACATCACTGGAGTGTCATAGCCAGCTGTAAACAGGAATTCCAGGCTGGCTGTCTTGTGCTTATCCATATAGTCTGCTGTAAACCTGCTTAAGCCAGGTGTCCCCACTGGGAGCTCTCGGCACCCAGCAATGGTTAAACATTACTGGTAGCGGTGACACCAGGTGTGGCCCAGGCTGACAGCAGGTTGGGTGGTGATGGTATGGTTAAAGCAAATTCACATCCCCTGTACTCTTACTGCAGTGAGAGCATGGGGCGATGCAGGCACAGGAAACAGTCTGTGTAAAGTACGGTTAGGTGCCTTCTTGCAAGACTTGAATGAATGGCTGCCTTGACTTGCAGCAGTCACTTTTCCTCACATGTTGGTTAACACCTGGTTATAAAAACAATCAGGGGTTTTAACTTTATAAAAAATAGTTGGTATTCAATTTTCAACTTGTCAGTTGGGCTAATACAAATGACACTAAACACAAACCGGTTAACATAACCACCCAGTATTGCCATGGCCGTTAAAGCTGTTTATGCAGCCTTGGCTGAGACTCACAGCCTCTACACACTTCCTGAAAATCTGCTTTTTCAAGCTTGCCTGATTGCAAAGTTTTTAACAATGTTGTAAGATCTGATGGGGAACTTCCCTATGTAGGCTGAGACTTGATCAGGTGAGGTGTGCAGCATTAACTCCTAAATGGAGAGAATTTGTCTATACAGCATAGCAGCTTCACTAAATTAGCTTTTGGTGCTTACATGGCCTCTACTCTGGACAATTTTAAGATGTTTTGAAAGTCTCCTTGCAGCTAACCTTCAAGTTGGGTACATGAGCCTGCTAAAAGAAAAGCAAAACTTAATACTTCAGATTGGGTCAAAGTACGTGTCTCACTAGTTGGTTAACAGGCAATTGGGGAAATAACTGGTCCTTCAGATTCAGTGTGTCTCACTGATACGATTGGAGAATAGATGAACTATAAAATCCAGGGATGACACTCGCGGATCTGAGTGCTGGGGCAGGTATGAATAAGGCTAGCAAAGCATCTTGGGATCTAGGTTTTGGCTAACCTACTATTGACACCCTAAACATACAGTTGTAAACAAACTCTGATCCTCGATGTCTGTCCATAATTACACGTACTAAGTGTACCCAGGCACTCATTTATATGAAACTCTAACATAAAATCTTACGTCTGAGAAATTATATTTAGCCTTTCAGATTAGAGGCAGTGCATTACGACAGGGATGTCTAGTCTGAAGGGAAAAGACAGGCTGACCCAACTTTTTTTAAGAACCTCCCCAAAATAGTAAAAAAATATCAAAGTTTTGACACTTGGCAAAATGTCTCTGCATCTCAGATCTAGACTGTTTTAGTCATTGGAATTGCTACTTTTTAACTTTTTTTTGTTCTAGTCGACTTCATCTCAAAAATTTTAGTCGACAAAATTAACACTGGATCTAAGTGAGGAGGAGAGACAATGTGTCAGTCAATGTTTCAAATCCTTGGTTGACACTTTGTAACTGGGATTGCATTGACAAGTGCTGCAGTTCGCCACCGATTAGCCTCAATAGTTGCTTGTTTGGGGAAGTAAGTTGGGTTGCAACTTGCAGCTTTCCTGAGTTTACACCTGGTGACCAGTCAATCTCACTGTTACTACCAATCAGGATATCACTGCAGCAATGATCTAACTCAAGGACAGAATTCATTGGCTCAGAGCACTGGCAGATCCAGGGGGGCAATGGGGCAATTGCCACCCCATCCCCCGAGATTCTCCCCTGCTGGCTAATGCTGGGCTGGCCGACCGGGGAGGGAGATCAGAAATCTCCCTCCCCAGTCACTGCTGGCAGCCAACAGGGGAGGGAGTGAAAGAGAACCTGGGCGCACGGCCTGCAGCTCCTCCGGGTCCTATCGCGAGCACAAAGCGTTTCTGTGGTTACCACGGCAACACTCCAAATCTCGTGAGAGTGAACTCTATCCCTGGAGCTACAAATTCACACATTGCCACACACTCTCATATCATACACATTGCACCACGCACACATTGCCCCATGCACCCTACACATTCACACTACACACACTGCACCCCTCACATTGCACCACTGCTCCTATACCCTACTACAGTCCCATATCCCAGCAGATCCCAGGTAAGTTGTCAAACTGTTCTTAAACTTACTCTGGGAGGGGGTCCTGGCACCATAACCACTACACAGCCATAGTGGTTATTGTGCATGGATTATTTAAATATTATAAAAGTGCCCCTCTGCCGAGATCAGTCTCTAGATTCGCCACTGGCTCACAGTGCCTGCTGACACTCCGCTAATGGATTTCCATCCTAAATTGGACAATATTGATATTGGTAAGGCGAACCAGGTCCTTATGGAGGGAAAGTGCAAATCCTCTTGGAAAGAAATGACTCCTAACTGGTATTGTGTCAGCGAACTCTTGGCACCATAACTACTGCAGATTCATCTATCTGAAGGCCTGTGCTCTGTCTGGCCATTCGAAGATCTGCATTTGACCACATTGGGCTCAGCCTTCTTTTAACTGACCACTGCCTTGATTTAACACCTTAAGGACTGTGACATGTCATTATTCCCTTGTATTCCAGAAGTTTGGTCCTTAAGGGGTTAATAAGCTTTCCCAATGATTGAGGCCTTCGACTTGCCAATCTTGTGTCAGTTTCCTGCCTCCCAATACTGAAGCCATGCACAGTCTGTCTTCTGCAAAATGACACTTCACCAGCCATTACAAGGTCCCCCTGACATTGTCCTGAGAAGCTCACACTTCAATAAAGAATCCTAGGGGTGCCACATTATTTAGAGACCCAAACACAGATAAAATATACCAGGGATTTCTCTCTGTGTGCAGGTAGGTTATGGGGTGTGAGCCTGTTTTCAGGCAGGTTCTCGGGTCAGTATGGGGGTGTGGGCCTGTTCAGGCAGGTTCTGGGGTCAGTATGGGGTGTGGGATTGTTTTCTATCTGTGTGCAGGCAGGTTCTGGGGTCAGTATGGGGGTGTGGGCCTGTTTTCTATCTGTGTGCAGGCAGGTTCTGGGGTCAGTATGGGGTGTGGGCCTGTTTTCTATCTGTGTGCAGGCAGGTTCTGGGGTCAGTATGGGGTGTGGGCCTGTTTTCTATCTGTGTGCAGGCAGGTTCTGGGGTCAGTATGGGGTGTGGGCCTGTTTTCTATCTGTGTGCAGGCAGGTTCTGGGTCAGTATGGGGGTGTGGGCCTGTTTTCTATCTGTGTGCAGGCAGGTTCTGGGGTCAGTATGGGGTGTGGGATTGTTTTCTATCTGTGTGCAGGCAGGTTCTGGGGTCAGTATGGGGTGTGGGCCTGTTTTCTATCTGTGTGCAGGCAGGTTCTGGGTCAGTATGGGGGTGTGGGCCTGTTTTCTATCTGTGTGCAGGCAGGTTCTGGGGTCAGTATGGGGTGTGGGCCTGTTTTCTATCTGTGTGCAGGCAGGTTCTGGGGTCAGTATGGGGTGTGGGCCTGTTTTCTATCTGTGTGCAGGCAGGTTCTGGGGTCAGTATGGGGTGTGGGCCTGTTTTCTATCTGTGTGCAGGCAGGTTCTGGGGTCAGTATTGATACCGGAGAAACTGACGGAAGCCAAGCACAGAGAGATGGACACAGGTTTCTTCAGGAAGGAAGAGATTCTTTATTCGATTCACCGACCAGGACTCAGAGGGACTAATGTCACCAAAAACCAACAAAGTCTGAGCCCCGAACATACAGTGTAGGTCCCTTATATAGGCATGTAGCTCCTCCCATAATTAGCTCCACCCACACATACTCTTATCCAATCAGCCGAACAAAGACTAACTTCCTTTTGACCACATGGCTTGCCCAGCACAATGGAGGAGGGGAAATACTTTATATCCTGTATTGCTGCACATGCTCCGTACACTACTGATTGTATCGTTGCCACGTGCAACCAACCGACCGATACATCAGTATATGCGCGCGCACATACCACGTGGCAATCTCGGCCTACTAAATTTATTTTTACCGAGATTCCACCACAGTATGGGGGTGTGGGCTTGTTGTCTATCTGTGTGCAGGCAGGTTCTGGGGTCAGTATGGGGGTTTGGGCCTGTTTTCTATCTGTGTGCAGGCAGGTTCTGGGGTCAGTATGGGGGTGTGGGCCTGTTTTCTATCTGTGTGCAGGCAGGTTCTGGGGTCAGTATGGGGGGGTGGGCCTGTTTTCTATCTGTGTGCAGGCATGTTCTGGGTCAGTATGGGGGTGTGGGCCTGTTTTCTATCTGTGTGCAGGCAGGTTCTGGGGTCAGTATGGGGGTGTGGGCCTGTTTTCTATCTGTGTGCAGGCAGGTTCTGGGTCAGTATGGGGGTGGTGGGCTTGTCTTCTATCTGTGTGCAGGCAGGTTTTGAGGTCAGTATGGGGTGTGGGCCTGTTTTCTATCTGTGTGCAGGCAGGTTCTGGGGTCAGTATGGGGGTGTGGGCCTGTTTTCTATCTGTGTGCAGGCAGGTTCTGGGGTCAGTATGGGGGTGCGGGCCTGTGTTCTATCTGTGTGCAGGCAGGTTCTGGGGTCAGTATGGTGGTGTGGGCCTGTTTTCTATCTGTGTGCAGGCAGGCTCTGGGGTCAGTATGGGGGTGTGGGCCTGTTTTCTATCTGTGTGCAGGCAGGTTCTGGGTCAGTATGGGGGTGTGGGCCTGTGTTCTATCTGTGTGCAGGCAGGTTCTGGGGTCAGTATGGTGGTGTGGGCCTGTTTTCTATCTGTGTGCAGGCAGGTTCTGGGGTCAGTATGGGGTGTGGGCCTGTTTTCTATCTGTGTGCAGGCAGGTTCTGGGTCAGTATGGGGGTGGTGGGCTTGTCTTCTATCTGTGTGCAGGCAGGTTCTGGGGTCAGTATGGGGGTGCGGGCCTGTTTTCTATCTGTGTGCAGGGATGGTGTGAACACGTTCTTGCTTTGTTTCTTATTGTGTAACTGAATAAATACGTGGAATCTATATGGAAATTACCCAACAATTGTTCCAATTACTGTAGTTCTTAAGAATTTGATCTGCAGTAATAATCGAGTCATATTTCTTCCATACTCAAATGACTGAGAGCAAGATTTAAAGGGAAACAAACTATTTTCATTGTACGCTTGCATTACATTGAGGTGGAGGCCCACAATGATTTTCTAGCTGGGAGATAGCAGCATTCTACCAAGGTTATTCAATAAAGTGAGAATTCAAAGTAACTTTCAAATCTAAGCTCAAAAGATTTAAACTAGAAAAGCCTGCTATATTACCAACCCATTAACTATGGCCTTAGATTTCGTTTTTACGTTAAATATTTGACTATTGTCACTTTAACCCTGTTAGTCTGGGGCATGGCGGCATTGCAACTGGTGGTCAATGGCATTTGGAGTATAAGATTAAAGGGAACTGTCTTTTAATTTATTAATTCACCCCTTTTAAATAAAACATTGACAATCCCCCATTACTTGTTAGTTAACATTTTTATTTATGTTATGTGTTTCCTTATAAATTTATATTAAAGATTTAACAAGCTACTTCACAATCCCATTCAGACAAGGCGTGCAATGCAAATGAAGAAGCGAAACAGAAAGTGGGGGTTACATAGTTACATAGCTGCAAAGACACACGTATCCGTTCAGCCTTCCTCACATATGTTTTTGCTGTTGATCCAAAAGAAGGCAAAACACCCAGTCTGAAGCTCTTCCAATTATTGCAGTTTTTTATAAACTGCAATAATTACCTTGCTGGGTTAACTCCACCTCTAGTGGCTGTCTACTAGACAGCCACTAGAGGTCTCTTCCTGGTCCATAGCTCAGGAAACCTGTGCTAGAGCGTCGCTGGACGTCCTCACGCTGTGTGAGGACCTCCAGCGTCGCTCAAATCCCCATAGGAAAGCATTGACATTCGTTTTCAATGCTTTCCTATGGGGAGACCTAATGCGCATGCACATTAGGTCTCCTCGGCCGGTGGGCGGGATCAGTCTCGCCCGCCGGCCAACGGAGCCAGTAGGAGGAGCGGCGCGGAGGAGGAGACAGCGGCGAGGGACATCGCCGCTGCCTCAGGTAAGTGACTGAAGGGGTTTTCACCCCTTCAGTAACCGGGGATTGGTGGGTGGGAGGGAGAGGGACCCTCCAGTGCCAGGAAAACGGATCGTTTTCCTGGCACTGGAGTTTCCCTTTAAACATCTGTATGGACTCTGACAAAACCACCTCTTCAGGCAAAGAATTCCACATCCTTATTGCTCTTACTGTGAAAAAACCTTTTCTTTGCCTTAGATGAAATCTCCTTTCTTCCAGCCTAAATGTGTGACCTCGTGTCCTATGTATAGCCCTGTTTATGAATAGATTTCCAGATACTGGCCCCGAATATATTTGTATAATGTTATCATATTCCCTCTTAGGTGCCGTTTTTCCAAACTAAAGAGAATTACATTTTTTAACCTGTCTTCGTAACTAAAGTGCTCCATTCCTTTTTTCAATTTTGTAGCTCATCTCTGATTTATAAAAAGATTCTCTGATTTCATGCCTGCACCAATTTTCTCCAGATGTGCCACATTGTAACGAAATCCCACCATGCAGGAAGTGGTGAAGACAATCTGACAGTTAAGTGTGCTCGTTTTTTTACATGGCAAGTGTCACTTTTTGATCTGACAATTACAATTAAAAAGTGTCGGAAGAGGCAAAAATGTTACCACAAATCCCCCAGGAAAGTGACGAGGAAGCTGTTGGACCATTTATCTCCCCATTGTTTAATTTCTCCCCCTCTCTGTACGGACTGCCAGGTGTAAAGGACGAGGCTTATAACAATGATCGACTGGTTGCCCAGTTGCAGGATAAAGAGGTGTGGTTTTCTATATTTCATTACATTGTCAGTTACCCTTTAATACTCATAATGAATAGTTGTATTGTACGGTACTTTAGGAAGTATAAAAGAGATATAGTATTTAAAATATCTACAGCTTGTTTTATTCAAACAAACATTATTTGTTAAAGATCCACTCTCGCTTCTGCAATTTAGCTTAGTACTACTCTATAGATATTGTATCTAGATTAAACAGCAGTTTGAAGATAACCCGAGGGTCCATCATAACTGCACTGGTTTGTCCACACGGACACTCCGCTGACTTCCAACTTATGGGAGCAGGAGTGCAGACCGCCTGATCTGAAGGCTAAGAGCAGAGACTTCTCTAATCCAGTATCTCCAGGAATCCCTTACCTCTTACCAGCTACCAGGTGGGATATGGCTGACTGGGTTATTACCAGGGGCCTGCTACATACAGCTCATGGATGATAACAATGCCAATGTTCTGGTACCACGAAATAGATAAAAGATCACCATTTATTGGAACTTTCCACCCAGTAGAATGTACAATAAGTTCTGGAATCTCCTAAGTTCAATGTATCATGTCTGCCATTGGTGATAGGATCTGACCTCACCTTAGTAAAAAGCCCTGTCAGTGTTTTCCTCTCTTGGATTAGAAATGGTGTACCTATAAACTGGCTGGGTGTGTTCCAGGGGTTCCGAGGTACAGTCCAAGGCTGCACTTGTATTGATTGCAACCCAAACCCTTATGTGACTGGTTGTCACTGAGACAATTGTATATCTTCCACTATGTGGAAAATGATTCTGGTACTATATGTGTTTTCTGTTTTTAGTAGGACTGGGTTCGTGGTCATCCAGTGGGTAGGACATGAGCTGACGACGTTGTCTTGTTTGTTGTGCCTTTCTGGTGTTCTAAGAATTTTTTTCATCTATATAAAGGTAGAAATGGTATCACAGCAGCTTTTAGAAAAGTCAAAATCTATCGGTCTGGAGAGGTATATACCGTGTTTCTCCGAAAATAAGACCGGGTCTTATATTAATTTTAGTCACACAAAACACACTAGGGCTTATTTTCAGGGTAGGGCTTATTTATTTACGGTACCGGTATGTACATTGAACCCCCCCTTTAATTAATCCACCCCCCTTTAATTAATCCACCCCCTTTAATTAATCCACCCCCTCTAATGAATCCACCCCCCTTTAATAAATCCACCCCCTCTAATTAATCCACCCCCTCCTTTAATTAATCCACCCCCCCTCTTTAATAAATCCACCCCCTCTAATTAATCCACACCCCCTCTAATTAATACACCCCTCTAATTAATCCACACACCCCTCTAATTAATCCACCCTCCCTTTAATTAATTCACCCTCCCTTTAATTAATTCACCCTCCCTTTAATTAATCCACCCCCTCTAATTAATCCACCCCCCTTTAATAAATCCACCCCCTCCTTTAATTAAGCCACCCCCTCTAATTAATCCACACCCCCTCTAATTAATCCACCCCTCTAATTAATCCACCCCCCCCTCTAATTAATCCACCCCTCTAATTAGTCCACCCCCTCTAATTAATCCACCCCTCTAATTAATCCACCCCCCCTCTAATTAATCCACACCCCCTATAATTAATCCACCCCCCTAATTAATTCACCCTCCCTTTAATTAATTCACCCCCCCCTTTAATTAATTAAGTCCCAGACATAAAATACCGGTATCTACTCACAGTTCAAAGACCACTGGGTGCTTCACCGCCCAGAATGGATCCTTCCGCTGAAGATCCGTGAAGGCAGACTGACGGCGCTGCGCACGTCGTCATCACGCTGCGCACGTCGTCATCACGCTGCGCGATGCCGCGGCCCGCAGCGCTCCTCCCCCTCCTCATAGAAGAAGGAAGTCCCACCGGGCCGCAAAGGTAAAATGCCTAGGTCTTATTTTCGGGGTAGGGCTTATATTGCAGCCCACCCCGAAAATTCGGCTAGGGCTTATTTTCGGGGTAGGTCCTATTTTCGGGGAAACACGGTAGAAAGTCCCCAATCTATCAGCTGATAAAGTCTTGCAGAAGATCCTTCATTTCTCCTAACAGTCAAAGGCAGCCGGAGGAGGCCAACATCTCAATCCAGAACCCCATTGTATTAGCACTAAGTAACATAGAAGGAAACCATCACAACAGCATGGATATTAACAAAGAAGAGTCCTAATACCTTAGTCTGTGCTCACACCGCTATAACAGTCGAAGTGACAATCTTTCACCCTATCGAACCCCAGAAGACCATCTCTTGGTCTCCTTAAGATTTAAACACTAATCAGGGTAAAATCGACAGTGATATAAAATGTTTTCTGGAACTGTTAAGTCGTATTTAAAAAAAAAAAAAGAAATCTTTATTTAGTGGTTTTAATGTGTATAAAAGGTACAATGGCCTGAAACAAAAGCACAAATCACACAAAAAGACATAAAAGAAAGGAAAACAGTGGGTTAGAACATTGCCCACGCAAAGTCAGTAAACAGATAAACCAACACAGCAATAGGGAACTTAGAACTCCACAGAACTGTTCATTCTTAATGCTTTGAATTCCATACAATGAATATGTCCACAATCTGTGTCGTTACATCAGCAGCAGATATAGATACCGAGATTTGGCATGCTGATAGCATCTGTTTCTAAAAATATATTCTCCAGATAAAAGGGGGACTTCCCACATGGTCCTCCCTTATTGGTTGAATATTTTTTTTGCAATCCCCTATTTAAATGAGTTCTTTTTTTACAATTTTAAGTTCCGGCAAACCAGTGAGCTTTATATAACTCGATGGTTCAAGTAGGTATATCAAGAGTAATAGCCTTGTTAAATGCAGGGGGATAGATACAGGGTTATTGAGCCTTAGGAGTCAGACATGGGGGTTCATTAAACTTTAGGGATAGACTTGGGGTTATTAACGTTGAGGAGATAGACTCAGGTGTTATAGAAGCTCAGGGGATATACTCAGGGTTTATTAAAGTTTAAGTGATATACTCGGGGATTATTGAAGTTTAGGGGATAGACTTGGGGGGATTATTGAAGTTTAGGGGATAGACTTGGGGGGGTTATTGAAGTTTAGGTGATAGAATCGGGGATTTTAGAAGTTTAGGGGATAGACTTGGGGGGTTATTGAAGTTTAGGTTATATAATCAGGGATTATTGAAGTTTAGGGGATAGACTTGGGGGGGGTTATTGAAGTTTAGGTGATATAATCGGGGATTATAGAAGTTTAGGGGATAGACTTGGGGGGTTATTGAAGTTTAGGTGATAGAATCGGGGATTTTAGAAGTTTAGGGGATAGACTTGGGGGGTTATTGAAGTTTAGGTTATATAATCAGGGATTATTGAAGTTTAGGGGATAGACTTGGGGGGGGTTATTGAAGTTTAGGTGATATAATCGGGGATTATAGAAGTTTAGGGGATAGACTTGGGGGGTTATTGAAGTTTAGGTTATATAATCAGGGATTATAGAAGTTTAGGGGATAGACTTGGGGGGGTTATTGAAGTTTAGGTGATAGAATCGGGGATTTTAGAAGTTTAGGGGATAGACTTGGGGGGTTATTGAAGTTTAGGTTATATAATCGGGGATTATAGAAGTTTAGGGGATAGACTTGGGGGGGTTATTGAAGTTTAGGTTATATAATCGGGGATTATAGAAGTTTAGGGGATAGACTTGGGGGGTTATTGAAGTTTAGGTGATATAATCGGGGATTATAGAAGTTTAGGGGATAGACTTGGGGGGTTATTGAAGTTTAGGTGATATAATCGGGGATTATTGAAGTTTAGGGGATAGACTTGGGGGGGGTTATTGAAGTTTAGGTGATATAATCGGGGATTATAGAAGTTTAGGGGATAGACTTGGGGGGTTATTGAAGTTTAGGTGATATAATCGGGGATTATAGAAGTTTAGGGGATAGACTTGGGGGGGTTATTGAAGTTTAGGTGATAGAATCGGGGATTTTAGAAGTTTAGGGGATAGACTTGGGGGGTTATTGAAGTTTAGGTGATATAATCGGGGATTATAGAAGTTTAGGGGATAGACTTGGGGGGTTATTGAAGTTTAGGTTATATAATCGGGGATTATAGAAGTTTAGGGGATAGACTTGGGGGTGTTATTGAAGTTTAGGTTATATAATCGGGGATTATAGACGTTTAGGGGATAGACTTGGGGGGGTTATTGAAGTTTAGGTGATAGAATCGGGGATTTTAGAAGTTTAGGGGATAGACTTGGGGGGTTATTGAAGTTTAGGTGATATAATCGGGGATTATTGAAGTTTAGGGGATAGACTTGGGGGGTTATTGAAGTTTAGGTGATATAATCTGGGATTATTGAAGTTTAGGGGATAGACTTGGGGGGTTATTGAAGTTTAGGTGATATAATCGGGGATTATAGAAGTTTAGGGGATAGACTTGGGGGGTTATTGAAGTTTAGGTGATATAATCGGGGATTATTGAAGTTTAGGTGATAGAATCGGGGGTTTTAGAAGTTTAGGTTATATAATTGGGGATTATAGACGTTTAGGGGATAGACTTGGGGTGGTTATTGAAGTTTAGGTTATATAATCGGGGATTATAGATGTTTAGGGGATAGACTTGGGGTGGTTATTGAAGTTTAGGTGATATAATCAGGGATTATAGAAGTTTAGGGGATAGACTTGGGGGGTTATTGAAGTTTAGGTTATATAATCGGGGATTATAGACGTTTAGGGGATAGACTTGGGGTGGTTATTGAAGTTTAGGTTATATAATCGGGGATTATAGACGTTTAGGGGATAGACTTGGGGTGGTTATTGAAGTTTAGGTGATATAATCAGGGATTATAGAAGTTTAGGGGATAGACTTGGGGTGTTATTGAAGTTTAGGTTATATAATCGGGGATTATAGACGTTTAGGGGATAGACTTGGGGCGGTTATTGAAGTTTAGGTGATATAATCGGGGATTATAGAAGTTTAGGGGATGAACTTGGGGTCTATTGACATTTAGGGGGTAGGTTTGAAGGATTACTTTCAAGGTAGATGGATTTGTAAAAATGTAATGAATTCTAGTGAACTTTTCATCATTGGTCCTGCAGCCTTAGAGATAAACGCTGGGCTGACAATCTTTTTTTCCTGTTAGATACATTTTAAAACTATACAGATAACAGATTTTTACTTTTTTATTTTTTCAGAAAATATTTTCCTTTTAAAAAAAAAAAAAAAAAACATTTGCTGCCACATTCCTAAAACAAGACTGAAACTGTATTGGCTTATAGGACAACTATCACCATTTTTAAATTGATATTTACATATAAATTATAATGTATGTATTGTAGTCTATGTACGGCCAAAGACTGGGCAGGTAATGGAGAGTCGTGTGTACAAGCAAGGGACAGCATTCACTGGACCAGTTACAGTGTTCAGAATGTGTGTGATCTGTGTTTGGTAAAACAGTGCTTCCCACCACATTGGGTGTACAGCTAGTTGTTCCCACATAGCAAGGATAAACCAGGAAAAACAAGGAAAACACGTCAACATGTCTCTGATGTGCAACAAATGCCTAGAACGTGTGGATTGTGGATCTGCAGGCACCAGGAGATGGCAAAGAGTTGTCATCAGAGTTTTCTAACTTTCTTGGAAATCAAAAGCTGTAAGTTTTAGATGCCTCGTGAGGATGACATTTTGCATGATACTCTCTTAACAGAAGCATTTTCGGAGATTAAGGATTTGGAGTGTCCTTTTAAAGGCAGAGTTAATGCGAAGAAAAGTTTCCCCAGGATGCATTGCACCTGGGAGGTTTATAGCACCGCCCCCGTATTTGCTGGAGCCTGTGGGTAGCATGTGGCGTTGAGTGTGGAGGTGATGGAGCGGCTTTTGCATCGAGTTTTGGAGCCATTCTGGAAACTGTTTGCAGTTGTTTTGGGACTTTTTGGTGCATTTCCCAAGCGGTGGAAAGGTAGGGAGCTGAGCTCCGTCGTTTGCATGCCTTTTATTGTGTGTTCTGCATTGTTTGTTGGTTTCCATGCCAGCTCATTATGACTTTTTTCTGACCTCTGGAACGTATTAATTGGTTTTTAATGCATTCCTATGGGAAACTGCATTTTGGTTTACAAATTTTTCGCAATAAGAAAAGTCCTGGAGAACGCATTAAATTCGTAAACCGAGGTCCCACTGTATTTTATAGAAGTGTCACAGCAATTTAAATGTTATGAGCATATGGGCTAGTCCAGGGCTCGACGAATTTGCTTAGAATCTAGAGTCCAGCAAAAAATCATTAGAAGCCAGGTTTTTCAATATCAAAAATACAATTCTTAAAGGGACACTATAGTCACCGGAATCACTACAGCTTACTGTAGTTGTTTTTGTGTCTATAACCTGTCCTTGCTCACAGAAAAGGCAATATTTACATTGTTCCTAATAACACTTCTAGTGACAGTCACTCTAGAGTCTATCCAAGGTCAGTGCTGCACAGTGCGCAGCACCTATGCTCTGCATGAAGATGCTGAACATTCCCAATAGAGATGCATTGATTCGATGCGTGTCTGTGAGGAGAGGCAGATTGACGTAGCGCGGCATTTTGCCAAACATGCACAATAGCCTCTTAATGCTTTTCATATGAAAAAGCATTGGATTGGCAGGGCCAACTGCGGCAAGAAAGAGGTGAGTAAAAACCCCTTTTCCATGTAAATGGTCCTCTGAACACACGCATTTAATGACACACACACTCAGTGACACACACTGACAGACACACACACATGTACTCACTCACACACACTGACACACACACTCACTGACAGTCACACACACACACACACTCACTGACAGACACACACACACACTCACTGACTGACTCACTCATTGACAGACACACACACTAACTGAAAGACACACACGCACACACATACTGACAAACAGACAGACACAGGCAGGGCGATGACTAAAGCCCCACTGGACCACAGGAAAAGCCGAACAAGTCCAGCTCTCCCAAAGGTAGGGAGGCTGGGTTGTCACATTAATGTGTGTGATTATTCACACTCACAGACACACACACACACACACACACACACTGACAAACAGACAGACACATACACACAGTCACTGACAGACACATTGACTGACAGACACACACACACTCACTGCACTGCAATAATCACAAACATTTTGTCAAACACATTAATGTGACCCCCCAGCCTCCCTACCTTTGTGAGAGCTGGAGTGGTTCAGTTTTTCCTGTGGTCCAGTGGGGCTTTAGTCCTCTCCCTGCTGCTTCCTCAAGCACTGTTTAGTGATGCCGAATGACGTCCTATTCCAGCTTCCGGCATCAGTGCAGGCAGCACGAGGAAGCAGAGCGGAGAGGTCACAGCTACATCTCGCACCTGCCCATCTGCCTTAATCCTCCAAGAGCCTCCCACCCATGCACATGCCCACGCTCTTCCTCAGCAGGCCGACCATTTGCACGCACGCCAATGCTCTTTACGAGCCGGCAGGCCGGCCTCCCGCCTACACTCAATGGCAGCCGACCACCTCTGGGTCTGAATAAGCTAGCAAAACCCGGGCGCCAGGACAAAAATCGTAGTCGCCATGGTGACCTAGCGCTTGGGATTTGTCGAGCTCCAGGCTAGTCCCAAGTAAAAATAAAGAATAGTTAGTTCCATTTGGAACTGCATGTCCTGTGTGCATTTTTAGGGATCCCAGTCTTTAGACCTGTTGGCTGGCTGCATGATCCCTCTAGCCCTGGGATAAATCAAGAGATGCAAGTGTCTTTGTAAAGATAGGAGCAAACACTATAAGCAGAGCTGCAGAGCAATAGGCAGAGGGGACGATACCTGCCTGGAAGGAAAACAACAGAGGAATAGGCAGAGGGGACGATACCTGCCGGGAAGGAAAACAACAGAGGAATAGGCAGAGGGGACGATAAATAACTTGAAGAAGAGTCTGGTCGGGTGGAAGAGTTTCAGAGAGACCACATTCAAGCTTCAGCGACTGGGGACAAAGCGTTTCAGTCTCCCTCCCCAAGAGCCAGGAAGTGGATTTTAAGTTAATTTACCAGTTACCAAATTGACTTGGTTGGTGCCAGAGTCTGCCCCGGTGACACATGAACCGATACGAATCAAGATCTGTTTTTTTTTTATTTCCCACTGATTACTGAGCTGATGTCTACGTCGGTGCCTACACTGGTCAGAGAACTGAATTAATCTCACATAATACACAATATGTACAGAAAGGTCCCAGATAAACCTCGCTGGCTTCACTAGGCAGGTCGCAAGCGACTGACATAATAACAACATCACAATCCACAATGACAGAAACATTGATTCTTTCAGGAGCATTGGGAAAAAAATCCCCACCCTCTTGCATGTACAACTCTAAACCCTAACATTCTAGACTTCACATTATGGTACCAAATCATTGGATGAATTCAGAGTACTATACAAACTAATGTCCTGGCTAATCCATGTCAGCATCACCTAAGGAGAGCTTTATGACTCAGAACATGGGGTGCTGAATATTCCTCAATGACTAACCTGTATCTACTTCCTTTTCAAGGTAACCTGCTCCTTGTGAAACCATCTCCAAAGCAGCAGAAGGAAAGCCCTTCTCCCACAACACAGAAGAGTCGCTATTCTGGTGGATGGGGAAGGAGAAACAGAGAGCAACCCTAATTTCAAGATTCAGATCTTATAAGCCAGGAGGGGAATGCACAAGAATTCCCTACTGGAATTGTCAAGCCTATAAGGGTGCCCGAGGTAAATGTAGGGTCCAGATAAACTAAGGCCATAGCCCGCCTTGGATTATTCACCCACAGCTGGACCTTGCATGTAAAGGATTAGTGGGTTCTCTCAATTATATAAAAATAGGTACTGTGATGGACAGCCTGGTACCCCGACTGGGTACCGCCGTCAATCGCTGCTTCTTAGTAATCCTTGAGTACCATAATCACCGCAACCAACACCATAACCACCGTAAATCCCACAAACCGCCACAGCTTGGTTGGGGTCTCGCTGTCCTCTACCCACCCTGGACCCAAGACCAGGATCGAGCTTTCAGTGGGTAGACCTCTCCTAGTCCAGAGAGCAAAGCAGGCTGCTCTTACAAGAGCAATCGTTGTAATCCAAGGGAGCATAGTGATTATAGCAATCCCCAGAGTAAATATAGCTTTCCAATCCCCCAAACATGAGCCTAGACTTCATGAATGGCAAAATGAATGTCTTTATTGGCAGTCACAATTGGCCTTAAATGCAGGTCCCCATGCAAGGGGCACTCCCCCCTGGACCTGAGAGTAGACTACAGTAAAACCATACACACGATTACATTGGCTCTCAGGTCCAGGACACCCCCATACAAAATAGGTAAATCCCTCCCCTGTTTCTGGGAGATAATTGGGTTTAATACAGTGCTGATTTAATTATATCCAGGCACAGAAAACATAAATTTTTACAAAACCTCAAAACTACCTTTAACCCCTTAAGGACACATGACATGTGTGACATGTCATGATTCCCTTTTATTCCAGAAGTTTGGTCCTTATGGGGTTAAACACACAAACCCCCCACAAAAGTTACATCCCCCGATAGCCCCGAACTGGATGACCAACATATCCAAAAATCGTTTCAGGGGTTCAGGAATTTCATGGGAGTCATAATTTGACCGACCATATGCATGGTCCCATGCCCCAAACAGTTCCAGAGAATGAGGGCTTGCGGTCGGTCTAGTTCGGTAGTTTATGTTCAGTAGTTTGTTCAGTTTTTAGTCAATATTCTTACCCTGGAGCTTGTTCACCTTGTTCGTGGGAACTTTTCCACCAAACAGTGCCCTTCTAAGTTGTGTAGAACTGAACGCATGTGATTCCTGAAGTTCAGCGGTGTTCAGGAGTTTCAGTATCCGAAAACAGTTTCATGAACTCGACGACCAAACGCCGCTGCCTGCGTTTGTGTGAGCAAGATGGCCTCCACCTCACGGTTGTTCATGCAAACAGCAGCCACCCAGACGCTTATAACACTGCGGTGGAAAGTGTTACAAACTGTCAATAAGGCTTAGCAAGCTTGTGCGAGTTCGAACAGAGTCTTTTAAAAGTATTTTTAGCCAGGTCTATTGCAGGGGGCCATAGTCCTGAGGAAGGAGGCTGACCAGCAGGCCTCTCCAAGAACCTGTGATGAGGTTCAGTTTGTCACAGGTACCATCTAGATTTCTTAGAAAAACTTGTTAGAAATGTCATGGTCACATCTTTGTATAGGTAATGGAAATGCACTCAATCCCTCGTCCTGGAATCCAGGGTGCAATAGAAACTGGATAAGTCCTAGTACCAAAAGGCCCAATTATCAGATTTAAATGTAGAAAATAATCCAGGCACTCCAAGGTATTCCAACAGATAGGCCTTTGTCAAACCTTGGAGTGCCTGGATTATTTTCTACATGGTCACATCTTTGTCACATCTTCAATATCCAGAGGCTTCCATGATAGGGTGTATTCGTAAACATATGCAACAGAAGGTGATCTGTGCAGTTCCTTCCACAGAAGAATTCCAAGGAATATACTCTCCAGTATTTGTAACCCCAACGCCAAGTGGGAAATTGAGAATGATTTTGGATTTAAACGATCTTAAGATTTGAAATTTTTTAATTACCATCACCAATTTCAGCGAATGCCATTCGGTCCTCAGCTCTGCCCCACAACTTTCTCAAACATTCGTGTAAGTCTCATTGCTCATCTCGGAGAGAAAGGGTTGCAAATATTTCACTACTTAGATGATATCCTGATTGTCAGCAGTTGCCCTCTAATTCTAGCAACACACAGGGATTTGATCATTCAGACACTAGAGGACTTTGGGTTGATGGTGAATTTCAACAAGAGCCAACTGGTACCATCCCAAGCTATATACTTCCTAGGCGCCCGGATCAGCACAATGGAAAATTGGGTTTCCCTTATGGAAGACAGGATAACAAGACTTTGTAGCAAAGTGGTATCTGCAATAAATCTCAGGTTTATGCCAGCAACATAATACTCTTGTCTTCCGGGCCCTCTGTCATCAGCCTCAGCATAGTAAGCTGGCCCCACTGGAATCACAGACTGGTTCAAGAAAACTTCTTAAATCAATGAGTAAAAGAATAACAGAATTGGGATAATGTCATCATTCTAACAGAAGAAGTAAGACTGGCGATTCACTGGTGAATATAAGAATGCAATATCAGGAAAGGATTGCCCCTGGAGGACCCAGAATGGGAAATAGTGACAACAGATGCCAGTGAGAAAGGTTGGGAAGCTCAGTACAAGAACCCCTTAGCTCAAGGAGTCTGTAGATTTCGGTTTTGTATTGGCCAATCACATTTCTGGAACTCAGAGCAGTATACAAAGCCATGAACTCTTTCAAACATCCGCTGAAGAGCAAGTGGATCAAAGTCCAGTAAACAACTTGACAGCAATGGCATACATAAACCACTAAGGCGGGACGAAGAGCCAAAAGTTAATGCAAGAAGCAAGACCTATAATTTTTTAGGCTCAAAGAAACCTAGGTCTTTCTGCTATTCATCTGCCAGGAAAGTACAACAAAGTTGCATATTTTATGAGCTGGATCTACCCAGGAGAATGGAAACTAGATCCAGATATTTTTCAGAGGATATTCTACAGATGGGGAAACCAGAAATAGATCTTATGGCCAACTTTTCGAACAAGAAAGTTCCCTCCGTCTACTCCAAAAGCTTTTATCTTGGAGAGCTTGGGGTCAAGATGCTCTGACCAAGAAGTGGACTTTTTACCTGAGGAAAATCTGGATTAAGTAAGTGGAAGTAATCGCCATTCTTCCATATTGGCGCAGGTGACTTTGGTTTCTGTTTCTTTTCTGAACGTCACGAGAAGACCCGTGGAATATTGACCTCGGCTTTCTGAGGAAAGGGCACATACGGAGATCCTCCTTTCCTGCTGGGGCTGGGTTTTTCTTTGTCTCTAAAAAAGAGAGAGACCTAAGCCCCTGCATTGGTTAGAGAGGTCTTAATAAATTAACTATCTTTAACACTTACCCCGTTTAACTTATTTCTGAATGATTTGAAAGGCTCAAAGGTGCCAGAGAGTTAACCAAACGCAACCTTAGGAGCACATATAATTTAGCCACAATTAAGGATGGGCATGAGTGGAAGACAGCGTTCAATACCAGAATGGGACATTATGAGTGTGACAGATCCATCTGTACAGACTAGTATTGCTGGTTCGTCTGTTTGCCTTTATTTCGTTGGATTTCCTGTCCGTATGCCCCTGTTCGTGTGGTTTCGGAATACCGATTGAAACTACCGAACGGACGGCCACCCAGGAGAGGAGTGTGCTGCTGGTTAACCTCTTGGCCCCAATTAGAACGTTGTGGTTAACCGCAGACACCTTTCCATTCCATCCGTATGGGTGGTCTTCGTTCGTATGCCGACCACGAGGCGGCGGCCATTTTGGGACACGAGGAAGATCAGCGGTGTTCGGTGTCGATTCTATGGAACTAAAAGCGGACACTTTATCTACCGAACACCGCTGGAAGCTGCCGCCCGCCTTCTATTTCGTTGAGGCATACGAACACCGGTCCATTCGGGAGTTTTGTAACGTACGTATGGACTTCACCCAGATAGCCGTCCCATGGAGTCAATCGTATACCGAAAGACTTGTGAGAGACTTTGACTCCATGGCGATTGAACTGTGTACATCGGATCTGAGCGCTATTCGGTAGAAATATGCACTCAGATCCAGGCTATCTGGGGATATGTTACACAAACCATATTTATTCTGTATTTCCTCATTTATGTATTTTAATGTATTTTTCATATTGTATTTAAAATGTCGATTTGCCTCTATCCTTGGAGATAATTAGGTTTCTTCCCAATTATCTCCAGGATAGAGAGGAAGGATTTATGGGTAAAATGGGGAGGGCATACACTTAAGCCACTGCGATTGGCTACTGTCCTATATGTGTTACAGTCTTCCACAAGGTCCCCTAGGGGAGTGTCCACCTAGTGGGAGACCTGCATATATACCGGGCAGGTAGCCCCCATTAAAGCAGATTCCTGTTTGACCCTCAAGACTGAGCTTGGTCTTGTTTGTGGGGGGAATTATTACTGGGAAAGCGCTTTTCGTTATTTCTAGCTGTGAAAGGAGTTCGGCTGATTTTATGGTCGGGAGTTGCCGCCTTCACGTATCCTCCGTTCGGGAGTTTGACGGTCGCTGTACAGAACCTGCGTTCCTGGAGAAGGGGATTATCTATTAAACGGCGGCTTCATCTATCTGGCGGTGAGTGTCGTAACAATTGGTGGCAAGCGACGGGATGAATCCCACTGCCCAGAAGGCCAGCTACACATCCCAGTTTGGAAATGCAGTATGAAGAGTTCAGGCGTGCTACCCTTAAAGATATATTGGAACGCAGAGGACGGTCAGCGAGTAATCTCAAGAAAAGAGAGATTATTGCAATTTTATTGGAAATGGATGCAGCACAAGGAATGGAGAGTGCTACTGTGCCTGGCATACTGGATTTAACACCCGAGGAGATACAATTTAACCGGGCAGTTCAGATAAGGCTGGCACACTTTGGCCCCAACCCTGCAAAAGATATTGTGGAGTGAGTGCAAGCAGCAGTAGCAGCACACCAGGCGCTCCAGGGAAGAGTTGGAAGGAGAAAGGTACCCTTTGCTGCATTTACAAATTTTGTTGAATCAGAGGGAGAGATTGCAAGCTGGATGGCAGGGTGCCAAGCGGTAACTGGGGAAGAGGTGCTGCAAGTGTTTTTGTTGGAGCACTGCTTTGATCGGTTACCTGCAGGAGTTAGAGAGTGGGTTAGGGACTGCAAACCCTCTACCTTACCCGAAGCTGGCCGATGAGTACACCGACGCACGGAAGTTGGACCAGACAGCAACCAAGGTCCCTACCCGAGTGGAGTACAAACCGGCAGCACCTCCAACCCCTACTGTGTATCACCCACCAGCGCAACGCACCCCCACGATACCACCAGCTAATAACTATGTTCAGCCAGCCCGATTCAACACCCTATTCGGTGCTTTGGGTGCAAACAGTTGGGGCACAAGAGACCGGAGTGCCCGTTGAACAACGCTAACCAAGCCCAGTTGTGGAGAAGACCAGCCGGCGGAAATCAGCATCCACCCCAGCCTGCTGCTCACTGTCTTGAGCAGGAGGAATTTTGGGGTATACTACATGAGGCTGACCCAGTACAAGCAGCACATCAGGACAACCGTCAGCAGCACAGGCAGACCGTTAAGCTGAATGGCAGATGGGTCAATGGATTGAGAGACACCGGAGCCACTATGACCCTGCTCCAAAAGAACCTAGTTTCGGAACACCAACACACTGGGGACACTGTGGCAGTGAGGGTAGCAGGAGGCGCCGTGTTCCGTCTACCTGTCGCCCGGGTTCATTTGGATTGGGGAGTGGGCGCTAGACATGTGGATGTGGGGGTCATGAAAGACTTGCCTGCCGATGTCTTGCTTGGGAATGATCTGGCCCCTTTGGTTTCTGCCTATGCTCCAATGGGACCTGCTGATGTTAACCCAGTGACTACCCGTGCTCAGACCCGTGCTACTGGAACCGGCTCGCCTGCTGCTGAGACCCAGGTAAGACCCGCTTCCCCGACTGGTACCCTAGATCAGACCCCTGTTAGCTGGGATTCCCCAGAGGAGTTTGGGAGGGAAACCCGGGCAGACCCGACTCTCGAGAAGTACAGGGATAGGGCAGATACCGGAGAAGAAGGAGTAGATGGGGAACGGTATGAGTGGGTGGGGGACAGGTTGTATAGGATTTCTAAGCCTTCCCAGAAAAGCGTTGCCCCTCCGCCGAATCGACAGCTGGTGGTGCCCGCAAAATACCGGCAGGAGATTCTGCGGATAGGGCATGATGTTCCATTAGCTGGACATCTAGGGTCCCACCGCACAGCCTATAGGATCATGCAGAATTTCTTTTGGGCAAATTTTAATCAGGCTGTGCAGATATATTGTAGTACGTGTGACACTTGTCAACGGGTAGGAAAGCGGGGGGACCACCCAAAAGCTAGGCTTATGTCTATGCCTATTATTGGGGAGCCCTTTGCCCGCATAGCCATTGACATTGTGGGTCCACTGGCCAGGGCTAGTCCATCAGGTAAGAAGTATATTCTCACCGTGGTGGTCTATGCCACTCGCTATCCAGAGGCAGTAGCGCTGTCTAATATAGAGGCAGAGACGGTTGCTGATGCCCTGGTTAGGATTTTTACTAGGGTCGGGTTCCCTAAGGAGATCCTCTCTGACCAAGGAACCCAATTTACCGCTGTGCTCACCCAGCAGCTGTGGAAGGTGTGCGGCATTAAACCGCTGCTTAGCTCACCTTATCATCCACAGACTAACAGTCTCTGCGAGCGATTTAATGGTACCCTCAAGCAGATGTTGAGGACTTTTACTGACACCTGCAGAGACTGGGAGCGATTCCTGCCTCATCTGTTATTTTCCTACAGAGAGGTGCCCCAGGAATCTACTGGGTTCTCCCCCTTTGAGTTGCTTTATGGGAGAAGGGTCCGCGGACCCCTGGATCTCATTAGAGGCCACTGGGAGGGGGAGACAGAGCAGTAAGGGACCCCCATAGTACCGTATGTCCTGGAACTCCGGGACCGCATGGAGAAACTGTCCCTGATGGTAAGAGAGAACCTCCAGGCGGCCCAGGGGAGACAGAAGAGATGGTACGATCGGGGTGCCCTGCAGCGGGTCTTCCAGGTTGGGCAGAAAGTGTTAGTGCTCAAACCGGTGAAGGCGAACAAGATGCAAGCATCTTGGCAGGGCCTGTATAAAGTGGTAGCTCAGGTGTGTGATACTACCTATCTTATAGCCAGCTGTGCAGATGAAAGGATCCAGCGATCCTTTCATGTGAACATGCTGAAGGAGTATCAGGAGAGAATGGAGGATGTCGCTGCAGTGTGTGCCCCGGCTGCAGACGACCCAGAGAACTTACCCCTTCCCGATTTTCTAGAGAGGGACTCCCAGACTGACCTTACTAGCCTTGTACAGCTAGGTGACAGGTTGAGCCCCACAGAGAAGGGACAGGCAAGACAGCTTCTGTGGGAGAAGCAGGCGACGTTCTCCCAAGAGCCCGGCTACACTACCCTAGCTGTACATAAGGTAGAGACCCCTGGACAGAACCCTCTGCGACAGCCCCCTTACCGTATCCCTGAAGCAGTCCGAGAAGGAATGCGGAAGGAGATACAGGAGATGACCCAGCTTGGGGTCATCGAACACTCCGATAGCCCTTGGGCTTCGCCTGTAGTCCTGGTACCTAAGAAAGATGGGACCACCCGGTTCTGTGTGGACTACAGGCGGCTCAACAAGCAGACCACCACTGACGCCTACCCGATGCCCCGGGTAGACAAATTATTAGATCGTATTGCCAGGGGACGCTATCTGACCACCATAGACCTGTGTAAGGGCTACTGGCAGATTCCCCAGGCCGAGGATGCTATCCCCAAGTCGGCCTTCGTCACCCCATTTGGCTTGTACCAATTTAAGGTCATGCCATTTGGGATGAAGAATGCCCCGGCTACCTTCCAGCGTATGGTAGATAGACACTTCGATGGCTTCCAGGAATTTGCTTGCGCATACCTGGATAGCATTGCGATCTACAGTGGGTCCTGGGAGGAACACCTGGTACATGTAAGGGTGGTACTGGACAAAATTTGAGCCGTTGGCCTGACATTGAAGCCAGAGAAGTGCCATCTAGGCATGGCTGAAGTACAATACCTGGGTCACAGAGTGGGGTGTGGGAGCCAGAGACCGGAGCCAGCCAAGATAGAGGCAGTGGCTAACTGGCCCACACCTATCACTAAGACCCAGGTGTTAGCCTTCCTGGGGACGGCAGGGTACTATCGACGCTTTGTCCCCGACTACAGCACTATTGCTAAACCCCTGACTGACCTGACGAAGAAGAATCTCCCTAAGCAGGTCCTGTGGTCTCCAGCTTGTGAAGCTGCGTTTCAAGCACTTAAACAGGCTCTTGTGAATGCCCCTGTCCTGGCTGCCCCAGTTCCTAACAAAGGTTTTCTCGTCCATACAGATGCATCCATGTATGGACTGGGGGCTGTGCTGAGCCAGGTCGGGGAAGATGGAGGAGAGCACCCTGTCGCATATCTCAGTAGAAAGCTGTTACCCCGAGAAGTGAGTAATGCAGCAGTGGAGAACGAGTGCCTGGCCCTGGTCTGGGCATTGAAAAAGTTGAGCCCCTATTTGTACAGACAGAACGTTGTGGTTAACCGCAGACACCTCTCCATTCCATCCGTATGGGTGGTCGTCGTTCGTATGCCGACCACGAGGTGGCGGCCATTTTGGGACACGAGGAAGATCAGCGGTGTTTGGTGTTGATTCTATGGAACTAAAAGCGGACACTTTATTTACCGAACACCGCTGGAAGCTGCCGCCCGCCTTCTATTTCGCCGAGGCATACGAACACTGGTCCGTTCGGGAGTTTTGTAACGTACGTATGGACTTCACCCAGATAGCCGTCCCATGGAGTCAATCGTATACCGAAAGACTTGTGAGAGACGTGTTTATACTCTTCTAATAGGTCGAGGAGCTTGGTCTCGTTTGTGGGGGGAATTATTACTGGGAAAGCGCTTTTCGTTATTTCTAGCTGTGAAAGGAGTTCGGCTGATTTTATGGTCGGGAGTTGCCACGTTCACGTATCCTCCGTTCGGGAGTTTGACGGTCGGCTGTACAGAACCTGCGTTCCTGGAGAAGGGGATTATCTATTAAACGGCGGCTTCATCTATCTGGCGGTGAGTGTCGTAACAATGAGTAACTGATTATGCCGTTTGGTTTGTGCAATGCTCCAGCTATATTTCAAGACCTGATCAATGATGTCCTAAGTGAATACCTCCAAACATTTGTGTTGGTGTACCTGGATGAATTTCTCATCTATTCTCCAGACCTTCACATTCATCACAAACATGTGAAAACCGTGCTTAAAACCCTGCTAAAAAATGGTCTTTCCTGTAAATTAGAGAAGTGCCAGTTTGATCAAACCGAAGTACAGTTCCTCGGATATGTAATATGCCCCTCTAGTTTTAAGATGGCCCCATGCAAACTTGACGCAGTATTACAGTGGCCATTTCCCAAGGGTCTTAATGCCGTACAAAATTTTATTGGATTTGCATATTATTATCGCAGGTTCATCAAAGGCTTCTCATCTGAAATTGCTCCTATCACCAACCTTACCCGAAAAGCAGCTAACAGTAAATTATGGCCAAAGGAAGCAATAGAGGCATTTGAAAAACTGAAATCTTTATTTGTCTTAGCACCCATTTTAGCACATCCAGATCCCGCCAAACCGTTTATTTTAGAAGTCAATGCGTCCGAGACAGGTGTAGGAGCCATGCTGTCTCAACAAGAAAACCCTGATAAGCCTCTGCATCCATGTGGGGTTTTCTCCAAAAAGTTATCTCCTGCTGAAAGAAACTACGACATCAGAAAAAGGGAATTATTGGCCATTATTCTAGCTCTTAAAGAATGGAAGCATCTCTTTTTCATCATAAGAATCTGGATTACATTGGGGATGCTAAGAGCTTGTCTTCCAGACAGGTTATATCAGGGATAGGCAACCTTCGGCACTCTATATGTTGTGGACTACATACCCCATAATGCTCTTACACACATAATGTTGGCAAAGCATCAATGAAGGTGTAGCCCAAAACAACTGCAGTGCTGAAGGTTGCCTATGCCTGGGCTAGATGGTCACTTTTCCTTTCACGTTTTAATTTTGTTATTACTTACAGACCAGGCACTAAGAATAATAAGGCTTGTGCTCTGTCTAGACAGTATGATACTGAAGAGTTTCTAGACCAAAAGAAATCTCCTATCATACCCGTTGAGTGTCTTATAGCTATGACAGTTTCGAAATTGTCTTCTCCGCTCCTTTGTGCCAAATAGCAGATCAAAGGCACCAGCAGAGAAGCCACCTAATAAACTGTTTGTCTCACAATCACAGAGATCTGAGATACTCAGGTTATACCATGATAACGTAACAGCTGGACATCCTGGTATACACAAAACCCTCTCTGCTATTACTAGAAAGTTTTGGTGGCTGTCACTTAGAGGTGATGTCAAGGATTATGTGGGAGCATGTAGAATTTGTGCTGTGTTCAAGGTTCCCCACAAATCACCACCTGGGTTGTTACAGCCACTTCCAATACCAGACACTCCGTGGACCCACCTGGCCATAGATTTCCTTGTTGATCTCCCGAGTTCTAATCGGTATAACACTATCCTTATGGTAGTGGTCCTACTATCTGTAGGTGGATTACATCTGCTAGAAGGCCTGCAAAGTAGCTGGAAAACCTATTCCAGAAGTCATTAAAGCTCATTCTGCAAGGGCTGTCTCTGCATCCTGGGCACCATTGGCCGACCTCTCTACCGAGGAGATTTGTAAGGCTGCAGCATGATCGTCATCCAACAATTTCATCAGACACTACCATCTCGGTGTTGCTTACTCCTCTGCCTCCTCCTTTGGGAGAAGTATCCTTCATTCAGCCCCGTCTCATCAACCGATATATAGATTTGGGACGTTATTCCTGTTTGTTTTCTTTTATTTCCCACCCATGTAAACTTTGAAAGCCCCATAGATGATGCTTACATGGATTAGCCAGGAAAACCGATTTTTTTTCAGTACTTTCTGTAATTTTCTTTTCCTGGCTATTATCCATACCAGTCCCAATGTTTCCCTTTCCTCCTTTGGTTGACTTGGTTACGAGACTGTTGTTGGGGAAGTAGAGACTGCATTTTATAATTTCCTTCAATTTATTCAAAATGTTCTGTCCTATCTGCTGAGAGGGAGGACCTTAACCCAGTGGTGCTGCTGATGTTAGCCCGGAAAAAATTTACGATAATTATTAAAAATAAATATCTGTTATCTGACCGGGAGTTAAGATGGAGGTGTCCCGTTGTGGGGAAAAGAGGTGCAGTTTTTATTTTTCAAACCTCACAAATACATAATTGTTAAATATACAGATAAGTAACCATAATGCCTTGATTTAAATCGATTTAAATCAGCATAGGAAAATTATCACAATCTGTTGGAAAAACTTTACAAATGCTTTGTCTCCAAAATCCACCATTAAATGGGAAATTTATAGATAAATCCTTTGTATTAAATTAAATTAATTAAAACGAGGTCACTATTAAAATTAATGGGAAGTGGCCGTTGCCCTTTCGGGCTGTTAATATGATGATTTGAGGATAAATCTGATTTAAACTGTGGATTTAACAAGAAATGATTTCCTTTTTGTTGCACAGTTATAAATTTAATCAGTTTGGGTTTTTTTGCCTTCTTTTAGATTAACATTAGCAACAGAGATGGGTAAACGACCGACCTGGAAGCACTGAAGTCTTTATTCCACCTACATTACTACATGATTTCGAAATATTTCATCCAATTGAGTCGCCTACCCAACGTAGCTCTCCATTTATAATCCAGGAGACCCCACTTTACACGCAGTCTGTTTATTGTGTCAGTTTCCTGTACAGTAAATCAATGGGACCTCATCAATAAGCTGTGGTAATGGTACCTTCCATCTGGACAATGCGCTCCGGGGATTCCAAACCAACTCTTCAAAGCTTGAATGGACAGTTCTTATGGCTCGTCCGGCCCTGAGGCACACACAGGCATTTCTTTAAGTGTATCTCTCATTTCCCGTGGGTTGCGGAGGTGAAGCAAGATAAAAGGTTCCAAATTACCCTGAAGCCACAATGACATCTGTCGCTAGTCCCTGTTAAGCCTGGCCATTTGTATTTGTGCAAAAATCTAAACTAACGAATATTTTAATATTTACTGCTTTGGTCTAAATAAGAATAAGGAATGGCCACATGCCAAACTGATTGAAAACCAGATGCAATTAACAATAGAACTGAGTGATATAATGTATTATTTGCTCATTAAGTAGAGGCAAAATATGGAAACTGGCCATTCCTCTTCCATTCCTTTGGATGAGAAAACTGGAAACTGGCCATTCCTCTCATCATTTCGGACATAGAATTGCAGCTGGTGGGTTGCTGCCCACCCATTCTCTTCCATTCCTTGACCCACTTATGGATAATATATTTTAAAATAATTAAGTTACCCGACTAATGAAAACCATTTTACTGCCCAGCCTTTCGCAGCAGATGGTTGAGTAAGAAAGGTTTTGTACTGCAGGAGGTGTTCCAACACCATTTCACCTAACACTTTGTAACGGATCACCTGGCACCCCGACTGAGTACCTCCGTTAATGGATGCTCCTAGTGCTTCCTGAGGGCTCCAAGCACTCTGGCAGACACCATAATCACCGAATCCAAGAAACCTTTAAATTCTCCCAAGCGTATGAATGCTGTAGACCATTGAATAGGAACCATACGAATAGGCTTGTACCCCTAGCAGTCAACTGGAACAGCATACAATAAATCCTTCCCCCAATAATGAGACGACACATCACTTTGAGGTTAAAACAGGAACTCTGGACTGGCTCATCCAGCCTGGCTTTTATTACAATACTACACAAACAGTCCCCACCCAGGGGGAGGCATAAAACACCCAATCACACACATGGTTCAGCCCACACATCTCCTCCCCTTAGATAATACTTAACCCAATTATATAGTACACACTTTTCCCCAATTCCTGGATGTACCCCAAATACATATGATACAACCCTAAACATCTGAGGAAAGGGATTTAGGAGTGATTATTTCTGATGACTTAAAGGTAGACAGACAATGTAATAGAGCAGCAGGAAATGCTAGCAGAATGCTTGGTTGTATAGGGAGAGGTATTAGCAGTAGAAAGAGGGAAGTGCTCATGCCATTGTACAGAACACTTATATAGAGATCGAAGACTGGACAGGTCTTTCAGGCATCTCCCCATTACAAGAGATACAAAAACCTAAATGGCAAAGTAAAACAAAAAATAAAATAATTGCTGAGGCCATTAGGGAATGATTGCCTTAACAACATTAAAAGGCCTTGTGAAGTAGGATAACACGAGATGACGTATTAGGGCAATGTAGAATATCTATGGAGGTTTCCTGAAAAATTAGCCTATTATTTTGTTCCCAACTACCTTTCTCTCACTCTCCCCTCTCCCCTTAGGAAGGTGCCGATAAGTCATGTGGACACAATTGGGTCTCCCACGGGGGTGGCATCTTATCCTATTTTGGAGATAGCATTTATATTAAGACTATATATTTAGTTCTTCTTTCCTCTGTTTTTTCTCTTTTTTTCTTTTTTCTTTTCTGCCTTCTGCATAAATATGGGAGTAGTGGTAAGTGGCTTGAGTTCAGTGACCGTAGAAATGGAATTTTTCTACTGTCTCTATGGTACAGATTAGGTGTATGTCTTTGAACGTTAATGGTCTGAATTCCCCTAGGAAACGCTCTATCTTGGTACAGGAGTTAGAAAGGCAAAAAATATATATTGTATTTATTCAAGAAACTCACTATAAAAACACTTTTCAGCCTAGACTTAATACGAATAAATTCAACCAGACTTTCTATAGCAACTTTTTGAAAGGCAAGTCTAGAGGAGTGGCAATTCTCTTAAACTCTGATTTGAATTTTGCCCAATCAGATAGTAAAATGGATCGAGGAGGTAGATATATTTTCTTAAAAGGAAAGCTTAATGACCAAATGATCACGTTTGCAAATATATATGTGCCTAACGCTAGCCAAGCATCTTTCTTGAAAACATGTCTAAGGAAACTGGAAGATTTCAAGGAAGGAGTTTTGATACTTGGTGGGGATTATAATATGGTCTTGGATTATGCAGTAGATAGCTCTTCAAGTACGAGAGAAACACAAAAGAGTCAGAGGTCACTAGTTCTAAAAATGTTGCACTCCCACCAACGGATTGATTGCTGGCGTATTCTCCATCAGTATGAAAGGGACTATACTTTTTATTCATCAGCTGCAGATAGTTATTCTAGGATAGACATGTTTTTTGTAAATCATAGATATCTACATTTGGTAGAGGGAGCAAAAATAGGAAATATTACGTGGTCTGACCATGCCCCCATTTTCCTGGATATCGAACTGCAGGGTGTTGGGAAGGGCAATAACATATGGAGATTAAATGAGTCCCTTCTTGACGACCCAAGGGTCTCTAAGGACTTATCAGAAAAGCTTTCTCAATATTTTCTAGATAATTAGACAGATGATATTAATGAATCATGGATATGGGAAGCGCATAAGAGTGTGATCCTGGGGGTCTTAATCAAATGGGGTGCTAGATGCAAAAAGGAACCAGCCGAAGAAATACAAAGGCTAGTAAAAAAATTGGATATACTGGAGTCTATGCATAAGCAAACTCCAACCGAAGAAAATTTTAAATGTTTATCGGCAATTAGATCTAAGCTGAGGTCATTATTGACATATGAGGCCCAAAGAGCGGTCCAGCTGACACAAAGTACAATCTACACACATTGGGATAAAAGTGGGAAATTCTTAGCTAAAGCTTTAAAAGTAAAGTTACAAAAACATATATACCCAAAATGAAAGACACACTGAGGAAATAGCAAACACTTTTAGGAATTATTACAAAGACCTTTACAACTTAAAACCATCAGCCCAATTTGAGGAATTGTTCTCCCTTCAGGAGCTTTGAGCTGTGATAAAAGCAATGCCTCTTAATAAAAGCCCTGGGCCGGATGGTCTCACTGCACACTATTATAAACAATTCTATAATACTCTTGAGCCACACTTTTAATGGTCTATCTCCAACTATGGACATTCCGCCATCAATGTTGAGAGCAGTAATTGCTGTGATACATAAAGAAGGGAAAGATTCAGAAATATGTAGTAGTTACAGACCGATTTCTCTTATTAATGTTGATTTAAAAATATTTGCAAAACTTTTGGCAAATAGGCTTAAGCCCCTTATGCCTGGACTGATCCACCCTGATCAAGCTGGTTTTGTCTTTGGCCATGAAGCCAGAGACAATACCACTAAAATTTTGAATGTAATACATGGAGCTATAATAAATAAAAGTCCTACAGCTTTGTTAACTATAGATGCCGAGAAGGCCTTTGACAAGGTGGATCGGTCCTATCTGTTTGCTACTTTAGAGGCATGGGGGCTTGGCCTGAATGTATTCTGCAATTGGGTACAGACCTTGTTTAGAGGCCCCTCTGCTAATGTCCGTGTTAATGGTCAACTTTCCGACTCCTTTATTATTAGTAACGGCACCCGTCAGGGCTGCCCATTGTCCCCTCTTCTCTTTGTTTTAGCATTTGAACCTTTATTAGAGGCCATACAAAAGAACATAGACATTAAAGGATATAAGTATACGGGAGGACAGGTTAAAGTAATTGCTTTTGCCGATGACGTTTTATTAACGCTTATAGAACCCCGATATACATTTCCTTATGTTCATGAGGAATTGAGAAATTTGGTGGCTTATCTAATTTTAAAGTAAATTCAGATAAGTCTGAAATATTGGGAGTGGGGATAAATATAGGAATTAAAGAGGAATTACAAAAGCTTTATAAATATAAGTGGACAGACACTAGTATAACATATCTAGGGACACAACTGACGATACATCTAAAAGATTTATTCAAATTGAACTATGGGAAACTATTGAGAAAGATTGAAGAAGATCTAAAAAAAAAATGGAACCAGGCCTCTTTCACATTGATCGGGAGAGTTAATATTATAAAAATGATGATTTTACCTAAGATAGAGAGACTTCTTTAGAAAATTGCGATCTACATTCCTTTCATTTATATGGAACTATAAAACTCCACGTATTGCGTATAATACATTGACACTACCTGGGCCTGGGCCTTCCGCATATCTATAGATACTATGTTGCGGTATTATGTGCGCGAATTAGAGAATGGACGGCTGTAGACAAGGGGAAGCCATGGTATAGGATAGAACAGGATAAAGGTGAAGTTGGAGACCCTGCCTTGGCAGAATTGTAAATTAAAATTACTATCACCATCTAAACACCCAATTATAAACCACACCATACAGATTTGGAGAAGGCTTAAAGATAGATGGGGGCTATCCCAGGGACTATCGGTATTTTTTCCAATAGCATCCAATTTGGAATTCCAGTTTGGGCCGGGTCATAAACTATTGGAAAAGTTAACCGGAGATGCAGACCCTTCAGTAACAAGTTTAATAATAGATGAAATACCCAAAAGAATAAGAGAGTTCCCTTAATGGGACATTATGACAGCACTTATAGATATAATGGGGATCAGGTATTTAAAGTTTTTTATAAACCAAAAAGTGCTACCATATTGGCAGACGAGAGATAGATCATAGTTTGAGTCACTTTGTGGTCCTGGAATAGAGAAAAAGCGTTACCTGTCCAGTACATATAGTTTAATTCATAAGGGGGCTATGGAGAAGACTGTCCCTTCATTCCAATTGAAATGGATGCAAGGTTTGAATATTCAAATAGACAGCTACGATTGGTCATTTGTGTTCAAATTGGGGATGAAGGCAGTAAAAGAGTTACTAGATGGTACAATACTCCGGACCGACTTAAAAAATACGGAGCACTGGCTTCGGATGGTTGTTGGAGATGTGGCGAGAAGGGGGCGAATATGGAACACATATGGTGGGAGTGCAAAATTATTGGGTGCTATTGGCTACAGGTATTGAGTGTCATTTATAAAAAAATTCCAATGCTCGATCAATTATCCCCATCCAAGATTCTGTTGGGTTGGCCAGCTTCCTTCAAGGAGAATAACAAACAGATATTGTTGAGTTATTTGTTGAATGAGGCAAATGCGCTGATCCCGTTGTTTTGGCTTAAATCTAGTATCCCGACTAAAGAACAATGGATTCTTAGAGTGGAAGCTTTGAGGGAACTTTTTTTTTTCAATGTCTAATTTTTTATTGACAATTTTTTCACATATGCAGCACAAAATGGGATATGATGGGGTACAGAAAGGAAGAGGGGAGGGGGGGGGGGGGGAATACAGCCTTTTATTAAGTCAACATTGATTCTTGATAACGCAGATCAAGTATTCAGAGTGTGTGCGAACCTCTGCTGGAGCACCAGCGATTCCAAATACATGTAAATATATTGCAAGACAGATATTGTAACATTTACAGATATTGTGACATTTATCCTAATACTGTGGGCAAATTAATACATGTACTTAAAATTTAAACAACAACATATACTGTGAGTGAAGGAGGGTCGTCTGCCCAGTTCGAGGTGGAGATCTATCTGTGGAGCGGTTAGCTACTGGTGTGTGGTGGTATGCCCTCGGAAGGCTCCTGTTGAGCTCTGAATTGAACCCATCTGTGCCAACGTGCAGAGTATGTATGTTCCCTATTGTCAAGGCGGCTGGCCATCTGTTCATACCTACTCGTCGTGTCAATGCGAGTGATAACTTCTGAGAGGGTAGGACTATGTGGTGTTTTCCATCTATAGGCTATTGCAGTTTTTGCCGCAATGAGGCAATGGGTGAGTATGTGTAGTTCGTCTTCCCTAAGAGAGTGTGGGAGGATATGTAGGAGGTAGGTTTCCGGTGACTTTGGGACGGCTATGTGTAACTTCTGTACTAGAAGTATTTCCACCTCGGACCAGAATTTCTCTATGATCGAGCAGGACCAAAACATATGGAGGAGCGTGCCTATTTCATTGTGGCACCTCCAACAAGTTGGGGAGGTATTCTTGTAGATATGTGCTAAGCGTGCAGGTACTGATACCACCTCATTGCTAGCTTGCAGATCGCTTCCCTGTGGCTTACGCTATGTGTAGCTCTCTTTATCTGGCCCAATGTTGTCGTCCAAGAGGCTTGGTCTACCTGTATGTTCAGGTCTTTCTCCCACGCTTTCAAGTAGGAGGGTGTATCTTTAGACCCTGCGTTCATGAGGGAGTTATAGCATAGGGAAAGTGTTTTGGCGTTTTGTAGTCTGCCTAGGCATTTGAGAACAAATGGTGGTGGTCTTGTGGGCCTGACTCTATGTAATTTGTGAAGTTGTAGTATATTCTTTATGCGAAGATATGTAAATAGTTCCTTTGATGGTAGGTTAAATGATTGTTGTAGAATTGGATATGGTATTACGCCCCCCTTGTCAAAAAGGGTGCTGATACGGTATATGCCGTGCTCTGTCCACTGATCAAGGTTCAAGTCTGGTGTGAGGTGAGTGAGTGTTTTTAGGGGCGCTGCGTACAGAAGGTCCTTACAAATGTCTAAGTGGGGCAGTGTTTGATCCCATATGCGGAGTAGATTCGCCGTTGGGGGTAGTATAGAGGTGTTTTTCGTTCGTAGGTCTTGGCGCGCCCATAGGGCATCGGCCACCGTTTTTCTTGGCATGCAGGCGTTTTCCAATGCTAACCATAAGGGAGGTGTTTTATTTTCTAGAATTGATATGCCCTGTGCCAGGATTGCTGCCTTATAGTATAGCTGTATGTTCGGTATGCCAAGGACCCCTCCTGAGAATGGCCTCCATGTTAATCTTTGTGTAATTCGTGGGGGTTTTCTCTTCCATATGTGGGCGTTAATCGTAGATTGGAGTCTTTTTATTATTGTGTTTGGGATCGCTATTGGGAGGGTGCGGAAGAGGTATAGGATATGTGGTAGTATCATCATTTTAACTGTGCTTATGCGACCTAGCCATGAGGCCCCTTTGTCGTCCCACTGTTTGAGTTGGAGGTCCAATTTTTGCAGAAGGGGGTCGTGGTTTACTTTAGTGACTAATGAGAGTGAAGAAGGTAACTGGATGCCCAGGTATGAGATTGAGGATTTGCGCCAGTCGAAGGGGTATTTGGCTCGGAGGGATAGCAGTTCGTCATGTGGCAGACGAATCGCTAAGGCCTGCGATTTTTTTGCGTTGTTTTTGTAGTATGACACTTTGCCGTAATTGTCTAATAAGTGTAGGAGATGAGGGAGGGAGTGAGATGGTTCAGTGATGAACAGCAAGATGTCATCTGCGAACAGTGCAATTTTCATGGGTCCTAAGGGGGTATGAATCCCTTTGATGTCGTTCATTTGTTTTATGTGTGTGATCAACGGTTCTAAGCATAATATAAAAATCAACGGGGAGAGAGGGCAGCCTTGCCTTGTGCCATTGGTTATTGGGAACGGCCTTGAGAGGAACCCGGTGTTGTAAACTTTGGCTGTGGGATTTGAGTATAGGGCTAATATGCTTTTTTGAAATGGTTCAGGAAACCCTAGTTTGGTCAGTACTGCTGTCATGTACCCCCAATGTAGGCGGTCGAACGCTTTTTCAGCGTCGAGCGCCAACAGTAAGCCTTGTTGTTGGGAAGTATGCGCCCATTGAATTAAATTCAGGAAGTGTCGTGTGTTATCACCTGGTTGTCGAGATGGGACAAATCCTGCCTGTTCAGAGGAGGCTAGGTCTTGTAACATTGGCTTTATACGTGTTGCCAGGAGTTTCGCATACAATTTGGTGTCTGCGTTTAATAATGAGATTGGCCTCAGGTTGGGACATTCTGTGGGGGGTTTTCCAGGTTTGGGCAAGGTGACGACATGAGCTAGGAGCATCTCAGTCGGGATGTTCCCCGTGTTTTTGATGTGGTTGAATAGGGTTGTAAGATGTGGTAGGAGGTGTGTGGCCATTTTAATGTAGAAGAAGTTTGAGAAGCCATCAGGTCCCGGCGCTTTGTGTTTGGGAAGCGTTTTAATGGCTTGTAGTATTTCAGCTTCCGTGAATGGTGCCAGCAGGGAGTTTTTTTGTGCTTCTGTTAGGGAGGGGAGGTCTACTGGTCCGAGGAAGTCTCGGATTTCCGAGTTGGAGGGCTGATGAGTGTCCTCTGCACTACTAAGGTTATATAGTGAATCGTAGTAGGATGCCAATTCCTCCACTATGTCTTGAGGATTATAGAGTTTTGTGTTTTTTGATGAGGTCATGTATGGGAGTTTAGATTGTAGGCTGCGGGACTTCAGTCGGCGTGCCAATAATTTGCCGGCCTTGTTGCCCTGCATGTAGTGAGTTAAGTTTAGTTTGCGCATGTTCTGTTCCAAAGCGTGTAGGGACATGGCGTGTAGTTCTGCTTTTATTCGGGTACTTAAGGCAGTTAATTTTCTAGAGGGGTTATGTTTGTTTTTAGTCTCGGTTTGTTTGAGCTCCTCTAGAAGGCGTTCCCTGGTTTGGTTGGTTCTCTTTTTGCGTACTGCTCCCGCTTGTATGAGTAGACCTCTCACTACCGCTTTGAGGGCCAGCCATTGTGTTGGGACGTCCGTCCCATCCGTAGCATGGTCTTCGTAGAACAGTTTGATAGTATTGGTTATTTTGCATGATAGTGGGACATCGTTTAGAAGGGATTCATTTAACCTCCATGTGCTTCTGCCCCTCACTGGATATAAGGTTTTGAACGTGGTGATGACCGGGGCATGATCCGACCATGTTCTAGTGCCAATTTCTACATCTGCTACGTTTTGAAGTGTTATGTTGTCTACTAAACACATGTCAATCCGCGAATATGCGTGGTGGACATGCGAGAAATATGTGTAATCTTTCCCACTCGGGAACAGATTGCGCCAAGTGTCATAAAGGTTGTGCGTGTGGAGGAGTGTGGACAGTTTGCGGCTCAGGGATGTGGCTTGGTGTGAAGGCTGCTTGTTGTGAATTCTCTGTATGTCCAATTTGGGATCTAAAGTGCAATTAAAGTCCCCACAAATAATGGTATGGCCTTGCCTGAGTTTTTCTACTTTGTTGAGCGCTTTGTGCAGGAAGGGGGTTTGAGCTTCATTGGGGGCATAGAGGGAGGCTATTGTCACCATAATCCCATTCAGTGTACCTACTAAAATTAATAGTCTGCCTTGTGTATCCTGATATAATGTAGACTGCTGAAATATCCAGTCTTGGTGAAATAGTATAGAAACACCTCTAGACTTGTGGGGTGAGAGCGCATGGTATACTTGTGGGTAACAAGAAGGGCTGAATTTCGGAGGCTTTTTTATACAGAGGTGAGTTTCCTGAAGACAAACAATGGCTGCTTTGGAGTTGTGTATTTCTCTCATCGCCGAGTGTCTTTTGAATGGGCTATTTAAGCCATTGACGTTCATAGAGAGACATTTGAATTGGTGTGCCATTAGTCGGGAGATGGGAGGTCGATGCATAGGTGTGGTAGTTGTGAGACTCGTGGTGCCGTGTTTTGGGTCCAGCATAGGCTGTGGGGTGATATGAAACCTGTGTGGTATCGAGTGTATGTGGTGCGCCAAGAACCAGTTGGTGTGTGACTACCAGGGAGGTAAGTCGAGTGCAGGCTGTGGGGGGTAAAGAGGAGGGAATAACATAAGGAAACATAAACAAAAACATACATTATACAAATAAAGAATAAACCAAACTCTCTTCTAAGAGAGTATACCCATGGATGGGCTGGAAACGTAACCTGTTCAGTTCCAGTGGCCATCCTGTTGCGGGAACGTGTGGGGTAGACTCGTTCCAGAGCCATAGTTGTGGTGGAGGATGAGATTTCAGCACATATGGATGTGCAGGGAGGTATTAGGATGGTATTGTATTGCCTTGTAAGTCGGCATCAGGACATTAGGAGGACTATCGTGATCACCTCTTTAGTGTATGGTAGGGTGTTGGGGCATAACTGCGTCTACTAGTGGGAGATATTCATGTAACATTTCAACATAGTTGTGTATTTATTTATATATTTATTTATTTATTTATAATTTTTTTTTTTTTTTTTTAATTTTTTTTTTTTAATTTTTTTTTTTTTTTTTTGAAAAAACTGAAGTCTAGCCGGTCCCCTCCCGCCAAACTGCATACCATGACCTATGGAGTTTTAAGCATCAATACTTCTGTATGTACTGTGTTCGGCCTTAGTCATTGAACTTAGGAGTACCTTCATTTGTATGTTTGTCACCATCCGTTGGGTGTGATAGATTTAAGGGCGTGCTTTCAATATTTATTATCCTAATTTCAACTGGGTCCCCTAGGGCAACAATTAAAGCATTGGTATGGCCATGAGTTGTGGGAGTCATTAAGATATAGTCTGATATCGGGTGCTACTGTCGTAACATACTTCAGGGTGCTTTACAAAGAAGTTCGGGGGAAGATGTGACATTTCGGTGACACGCTCTGTGTTTTAAACCCTGTGGTAGCATTTCTCGTCGTGTCATATAACAGCCCCTAAGATCGTGGCTTAGATCTTTTCGTATGAATAGGCCCAGGTCAGGCAGTTTTAGGTTATGCCCTATTGAGCTCTCTGTGAATATTGTGGGAGCGCCGGACTCTATGTGACACTTATTGAAGGAGACGGGTTATGGTCAGGTACCGGACATTGTGCCCCGTGTTACATTAATGGGGTCCAGAGGGTGTGTGACCTAGTGGAGTGATAGTGTGTCCACCTTTAGGAGCTTTAGGTCCCGAAAAACACCTTTTTGGGGTGTGGTTGTTAGGGTGGGTGGATGGGTCGGTACCGGCTACCAGTTACCGCTGTGGTACCATATATGCATGTATTCGTATATTGGTGCGGGGAGTGGAGTGACACGCCCTTAACTTACATTTCATATATACACCATTGAGTACGTTTACTCATTTATAACCTATAGTATTATATGTAGCTGCAAGGTTCAGCCTTACAGTAGTGGGGCCTATTGCCGGCGGTGGCCCAGTGAGCGTTAGATAGATTTAATGGTTGCGCCCAAGCATGTATAGTTGTAATCTAAAGAGACAGGTACAACAAGTAGTGATCGGGGATTTCGTGGGGTGTTTGTGTAATCCATATGTGTCATATTATGTACATACGGATTGGGCGATGGTGTGAGCGCAGACATGGGCACTCATTGGGCATTAAGTTCCCCATTGGTATTGCTGTGGGTGGACGGGGATGATAGGTTGGTGTCAACCTTTAAGTACTATCGCCCTTTCCCCACGTTAGTGTTGTGGTTATGGTCGCGGGAGGGGGTTAGCATAACATCAATATCTAACATATAATAACTCATTACTAAACATTGTAGATACTTATACCATCATAGTAGACCGCCATTTGACATCATGTGGTAACAGTCCTTAAATCAGTCTCTTTGTCCTGGTGTCTCATGGCGGGTTAGTGTTGGTGTTGTCCCACCATCTTCCATTCCGGTTGAAATCGTTGTGGAGATGGATCTGTTGTTTTGGCCGGGCTTTGTGGGTCCCAGAGGCCCCAGTCTTTCAGAACGGACAATCCCTGATCCGGGTCTGCCATGACATGTTGCTTGCCGTTGCGCCATACTAGGAGTTTCGTGGGGAAACCCCACTTGTATGCCACTTTGTGATTCCGCAGCGTTTTAGTAATCGTGACAAAGTCTCTTCTGCGAGCCATAGTTAGGGCTGAGAGGTCCGCATATAATTGAATACCTTCGTAAGGCGGAGGTAGGCTTTTCTTTGTTCTCGTCGCTTGGAGGAGGGCCTCTTTGGATTTGTAGTGATGGAACCGGGCGATTACGTCTCGTGGAGTGTCCGCCGTGAGGCGTGAAGGCCTTGGTAGACGGTGTATTCTATCCAGTTCCCATGCTGTGCCCGTTAGCGTCGGCACCATTTCTGCACACATGGCGACGACATATTGGGTAAGTTGGTCTGTTGTGACAGATTCTGCTATGCCCCGGAATCTCACGTTGTTCCTTCTCGACCTATCTTCCATGTCTGCCAGTTTTTGCCATATTTTGGCGTTGTCAGCTTCTAGCGCATGGAGCTTATCTGCTGCTATGTTGTGGGCTGAGCAGAGTTCCTCGGTCTTTTGCTCCAGGTGATCCGTCCGGTCGCCAAGCTCCGCTATTTCCTGATGGATACCAGAAATAATGGTGGTAAAATCTTCTCGGATGGTAGCTCTTAATTCTAGCAGCATGGATTTAAGGTAGAGCTTAGTAACCTGCCCTTCCAGATCAGGGGCTAGTGGTTGGTCGGGGTTTGTAGCAGGCTCCTCAGATATAGTGGCGGGAGCTGTCTCGGCGCCATCTTGGGACGGCTTATGCTTATCTCTTTTCGGCGGTCGGGACGGGTCAGTTAATTTTGTTTGCTTCGAGGGGGACATCGTTGTGATGGTGTGATCGCCCTCACTGTTCTACCTCCGGTAGGGGTCTTTTTTGGTTGGTTTTGTGCTGTTAAAGTGGCTTTGTGGCTCGGTATGGAGAGGAGCTCTTACCCCATGCGACCGTTCTAGCCGGAAGTCAGACACGCCCCCGCTTTGAGGGAACTTGAAGAAGTTCATTGGGCCACTCAGGGGAAGAGAGACCATTATGATAGGACATGGGAACTATGACGCAATATCTGACGCAAAAAAAATTAAAAAAAATAAAAAGAACACTGGTGAGACCTCACTTGGAGTATTGTACGCAGTACTGGAGACCGTATCTCCAGAAGGATATTGATACTTTAGAGAGAGTTCAGAGAAGGGCTACTAAACTGGTTCATGGATTGCAGGATAAAACTTACCAGGAAAGGTTAAAGGATCTTAACATGTAGCTGAACCACTTCCACACAACAAAGTTTAGAGAAAATCTCGAAAACCAGTACAGGACACGATCCCAGACACTGAAGTACTTGCCCAAGCAAACCTACCTAGCATCTTTACCATCTTAAAGGGACACTATAGTCACCTGAACAACTTTAGCTTAATGAAGCAGTTTTGGTGTATAGAACATGCCCCTGCAGCCTCACTGCTCAATCCTCTGCCATTTAGGAGTTAAATCCCTTTGTTTATGAACCCTAGTCACACCTCCCTGCATGTGACTTGCACAGCCTTCCATAAACACTTCCTGTAAAGAGAGCCCTATTTAGGCTTTCTTTATTGCAAGTTCTGTTTAATTAAGATTTTCGTATCCCCTGCTATGTTAATAGCTTGCTAGACCCTGCAAGAGCCTCCTGTATGGGATTAAAGTTCAATTTAGAGATTGAGATACAATTATTTAAGGTAAATTACATCTGTTTGAAAGTTAAACCAGTTTTTTTTTCATGCAGGCTCTGTCAATCATAGCCAGGGGAGGTGTGGCTAGGGCTGCATAAACAGAAACAAAGTGATTTAACTCCTAAATGACAGTGAATTGAGCAGTGAAATTGCAGGGGAATGATCTATACACTAAAACGGCTTTATTTAGCTAAAGTAATTTAGGTGACTATAGTGTTCCTTTAATGCAGGGTAGAACATTAATCCATATGTCATACCATCAGCTACCAAAGGGGGCAAAAGGAGCTCTTTAAAGCATTTGACATCAACTCTTGGGAACAGATTGCAATGAATCGGAGAACATGGCTCTCTTTCATGTCAAAAGTTGCTGAATCGTGTGAGACCAAAAAGACGGCTGCAGGAGAATGAAAGAGGAAGTAACTCTGCCAGAGATGTCCTCCTCGACTACCGTTCCATCTGTCATTGGACGTTCCATGCAATAATTGGCCTTGTTAGTCATCTGTGCACAGACAGAGAGAACCTGCACAAGCAATTCACAGATAACCGAGTGCTCCTTGTCAAATCGACGGATGAACAACATGTGTTCTGACATGCCCACTACACTTATACCAGCACTATATTTACCACACATGCCCACCACTCGCATAACAGCACTTTACGTACCAACACATGCCCACCACCTGTATACCAGCACTATATGTACCCACAAGTACCCTCCTCCCTCCCCATGAGCAGAACCCCTTCTCAAACCCCTTCTGTCATTTACCCGATTCCAGCTCCGTTGACCGCTCTCGGCTGACGATGGCAGGGGGGGACCTAATGTCCATGCGATCGCCGCTCTATCTTTATGACTGTCTTCCACCATAGTAAATCATTGTATAAAAATATTATACATTTTCTCAAAAACTGCAATAATAATTACAATTGCAGGGTTAAGGTACCTGTGACAGTGCACCCAGACCACTTCAATGAGCTGAAGTGGTATGAGTGACTATAGTGTTCCTATAAGTACGTAAAAGCAAAGCTGAATTAGAGAATTTTTCCAGTTGGACTATTTAGAACTTTAATTTGAAGTTCCCTTTGAATTCTCACTTCAGTAAATAAACCAGTCTATATATGTGTAGGTAGGTAGCTATGGAGTGCTTTTGAATAGTTGAACAGATAATGGTTTTACGTAAGTCGTCGCCTACTTTTTAAGGAGGGTGCTGCTAAGATCCCCTTGATTAGAAGTGAGAATCCATTCAAATTGTCACCAACTGTGTTGGTATAAATAATACAGACACTGAATACAATGATATAGAACCAAACCTTCCACATAATATTATTAATGTGAGGTTCTCACCGGGGGAGGAACCACATCCTCGTCACTTCATGTGCTGGGTTAAAAATCATTCACATCGTTATTGTCTACACTGGGGAGAAAGGAGCAGGACTAAACAGCCATGCTGGGAAAATTCGCAAATATTCTAGTTCAGCTATTTTGACCTAAAGGGAATTTTCTCCAGATCCCAGTTTAAGAAATAAAGTCTCTCACAGGCAGCATTTAAATGCCCGGAATTGCAGGAGCTCCTGTGGCACGATTTCCGGCAGATTGCACTAGTTCCCGAAGGCTGTAAATGTTGTCCGGAAGCATAAATATTTCCGGTAAAGTATTTAAACAGGAAGCTCATCTTAACATCCAGGAAGGTCAAGCCAAACTAGTGCTACTTTCTGCAGGTTATCTGCCCTTTGGGTCATCATATACGTAACGACGATTAACTTCGTACAGCATGTCTCTCCTCAGGAAGTCCTCCAACATCAAGCATTGCTTTCACATTCTAATAACACCTGTTCTTGAAACAGCTCACATCTTATGGATGTATTCTACGGGTTTCGCCAAAGAAAAGCAAGAATGTTTTTATCACTGGATATCTATGTATTTTCTTAAGCACCCAACAAGCTCGTTCCCTTCTCCTAAAACAGCGCTCCAACATCAGAAGAATGGCCATCATACCTGGAGCGCCAAGGTCCAAAGAAACTATAGAAAAATGTATCCAGAGCAAAATAAAAAAAAACAAAAAAACAAGAAATAAATCAGGGTATCTACAAGATCACTTCCATTGGAAGCCATGAGAAATGCAAGAAATATTTACAGAAAAGTGACTTTATTGAACAAGTATTGTTTTTGAAATGTTGTGAATGAAATTTTATTTACAGTATTTAACTACATGACTTAATATGTATGCTTGGAGACTGGTGTAAAGTATTATCAAAACAGAACAAAGGGAACAACATGAACCGTCCTTGCTGTGACTGTGCCTTCAGTGCCGTAAATGAACCCTCTGAATGTAGTGCCCTAGGGGCCTGTGGGCCATAAGGTCACTTTCATGTCACTTTAGTGAGGTCATTGGCTGCAGTGTCTCCCATCCTGCAAGACATACATGGAAGACATACATGGCCCATCATGGAAGACATACATGGCCCATCCTGCAAGACATACATGGAAGACAACTGCATGCCTGTTCCCCATCTGTCTTATCTCCTCCCTCTCCACTACCTGTCCCCACTAAACTCTGCTCAGTCAGCAGCAGACTCCTCTCAAGATTGTCGATCTCCCTCAAAGTTGCGATTTGCTTCTCGAGATCTCCAATCTGAGCTTCCTGAAACCACGGAGCAACGCAGGGAGAAGTGGGCCTTGACAGAGCCAGGAGTAGGCAGGTGAAGTTTAGGTCAAGGGGCTGTCCTAAGGATTGTGCTAGGGGGCATGGATTAGAGGGGATGTTAAATAGCGGCCATTTTAGGGTAAGTTCATTCTAATTTGAGCCTTTCTTACCTGTAAATTGTTGCAGGTCGGCTAGGCTCTTCTTTTCTTCTTTTTCAGGTGCAGCATGGCTTCTTTAGAAGAAATTTTGTCGGGTGTGCGGTCCGTGGTGAAGGAGAAGGGTATGGCGTAGCTGCAGGAGCAGTTGGGGGTTCCGAGCACGTCTGCTCCCCCCCATGCGGTTCCGGATCGGAGACCGGAGAGGAGAGCCAGGCCGCCTCAACGGCTGAGTCCTGGAGCGGGTCCGGCGGCACGACGGAGGAGGAGCTCGGTGGGAGGCAGTGTGAGGCAGAACGTGGCAGCAGCCGTAAAGCAAGGACGGGGAGCTAGCCGTCGGCCGGGACCGCCAGCTAGGCGCAACGCCGGGGCGGTGAGGTTGCAGGCCAGGAGGAGGCCTCCCTTGTCGAGCGCCCCCTGCCGGATGGAGGCGGGGGGGCAGGCCGGTGCTGGAGTGGAGCAGGACGGAGAGGACTCGGCGGAAGGGTCCGGTAGCAGCCCAAGACGTCCCGGTGAGTCGCCCCCTGGGGGCAGCGCTGAGGGGCAGGGGGGATTGCGAGGTACTGGCAGTGACAGGGCAGCGGTCTCACACAACTTGGAGGGGGACCAGGTCGGCAGGGCGCAGCAGGAAGCGGCTGGAGCTAGGGGCAAGAGGGATGGCGCTGCAGATTTAAAGGAACAGAGGAGCATGACCAGGAGCGTAGGAAGGAGGGGAGACGGACGCAGCAGCGGTGTAGCTGGGGTCTCTAGTGAAGCAAGGAGCGGCAGTGTGGAGCGTAGTGGAGACAGGAGTGCACGTGTGCAGGCGGGGAGGAAGACAGGCGCAGTAGACACCGGGCGGCGGGTGGCTGGCCGGGAGGACGGTGGCACCCAGGACAGCAGTGGGCGGGAGGCCATTAGGGGTCGCTCCCATGATCAGCAGGATAGGAGGAGCGCCAGCAGTGGGAACAGCGGAGGACGTCAGCGTGGAGGAGCAGATTGGAGGGACAGCAGGCGGAGATCTGAAGACAGAAGGAGGCTAGGAGCCCAGTAGGGAATCGGAACAGGGGGAGGAGGTCCGTTTCCAAGGACAGGTGGCCGAGGCGCAGGCGCAGTGAGTCAGGATCGTCAGAGAGGAGCTATGCCACACGGAAGAGGAGGAGAAGCGAGCGGGAGGGACGTTACAGGCGTGGGAGTGGGGATGTCAGGTCGGATCATGGGGATGAGGGGCGGGTGAGACTGCAGTCGGACAGACCACCCAGGCTGTATTCTCCTTGCAGGTCGATGAGTAGGACGCCCACGGGAGCAAAGCACGAACAGGCGGGCAGGAGTCGGCGTCCACTGGTTCCTTCTGGGTCGGTTGATGCTGTGGACGAGATGGCGCCCCCGCGGCCAGCAGCGGCCGGGGGCTCGAGCGGTGAGTCTCCAACTGCACCACACTCGGGGAGTTTACTGGGGTGTTTACGATCACTGTTAGAATCATGGTCGGGGGACGGAGGGTCACCGATGCAGTTTGAGAAGGTGTGGGTTGCGGATGGCGGTCGGGAGGCGGGATCGAAGGCCGCAGCGTCTGCAGCGCAAAAAGGGGGTGAGGGCACCACAAGACCGGGTCAGGGAGCGACAGGTGGGGAAGGAGATCAAGTCGATCTCTGCGGGGAGGTAACGGATGCGGCACGGCAGAATGTCCATGTTTCTTTTGCGGGGCCGCTTGGGTGCCACTTTTAAGGTAGAGACTAAGGATCTGGAGAGGGGAGTTTGTGGAAATATTTTCCCTGCTTCCCCTGGAGGAGTTTTTAGATTTGAAAGAGGAGGATAAGAAGGATGCGAAAAAGGAGGAGGAGGAGGAAAAGAGGCGGAGGTATCGGAAGATACCCAAGTCCTTTGGGAACTGGTTGAGAGCTTTTTGTATTTTGGCGAGCGTGATCGGGGAGAAATACCCTGATCGCTGTTCGCAGCTTTCTTGTTATTTAGACGGGATTGGGGACGCGTATCGAACCTACGGGGGTTTAGCGTGGTGGAAGTATGACGAACAATTTCGTCAGCGCTTAGCGGCTAATCCGTCCATGCGGTGGATCCAGATGGACCTGCCTTTGTGGATGAGGCTGATGATGGCACAGAAGAGTGCCCCCTTTCTCGGAGCGGCCAGCGCGGGCTCGGGTACCGCATCGGCGGGACAGAAGAAGGGTTTTTGCTGGCTCTACAATGAGAGCCAGTGCAAATGGGGTGCGTCCTGCAGATTCAAACATGAGTGCTCCGGTTGCGGGGGCAATCATGGAGTCTCCAGGTGCTTTAGGAAGGGTAAGCCGAACGAGGGAGGGGGGGGCGCTGGTGCATCCGCCGCTGCGTCTGCAGCTGGGGGCGTCACCGGTGAAGGTAGGCGCGATGCTGCCTTGGTTAAGAATATACGATAACCAGGAGGTGGCGAGGTTTTTACTGCTCGGTTTTACAGAGGGTTTCAGGATTCCGTTTCAAGAAAGGGCTTCGGGAGCGTTGTGTGAAAACCTGCGGTCCGTGGGGGAACCTCCAGGGGTAGCTCGAGATAAGTTATGTAAGGAAGTGCAATTGGGGAGGATGGCGGGGCCATTCCCTTCCCCGCCGTAGGTTGGTTTGCGAGTGTCTCCACTCGGGGTAGTCCCCAAGAAGGAGGTGGGTAAATTCCGTATGATACATCATTTATCGTACCCCCACGGGGCTTCGGTTAATGATGATATCGACGAGGCCCTGTGTTCTGTTTCCTACACGTCATTCGACAGGGCTGTTGAGTTGGTCAGGAAAGCAGGTCAGGGGGCACTGATGGCGAAGTTGGATGTGGAAGCAGCATTTCGGCTGCTTCCCATACACCCGGATTGTCATCACTTATTGGAGTGCTATTTCGACGGGGGGTATTTTGTGGATTTATGCTTGCCTATGGGTTGCGCCATATCGTGCGCTTACTTTGAAAGGTTTAGCACCTTTTTGGAGTGGGTCGTGCGGCGGGAGTTGGCTGGGGGTGCAATAGTGCACTACCTCGACGATTTTTTATGCGTTGGCCCGCCTCACACGGAACGCTGTAGCCAGGTGTTACAGACCTTTCAGTGGGTGGTGCACACGTTTAGGGTGCCGTTGGCTGAGGACAAAACGGTGGGGCCCACCACGTGCCTCAGCTTCCTGGGGTTGGAGATCGACTCGGTGAGGAGAGAGTGTAGGTTGCCAAGGGACAAGCTACACGCCCTTCAGCGGCTGGTGGACATGGTTGAGAAGGCAAGGAAGGTGACCTTGCGCGAGCTTCAATCGTTGATAGGTAGCTTGAACTTTGCGTGCCGGGTCATTCCGATGGGGAGGGTGTTCTGCAGGCGGTTGGCACGGGCGATGAGTGGGGTGAAAAAGCCGTCGCATTATGTCAGAGTTTCGGGGGACATGAGGGATGATTTAAGGGTATGGGCGGGGTTTTTGAGTGAGTTTAATGGGAGAGTGTTTTTTCGGGATCCGGTGGGATCCTCCGCGGACGTGGGTTTATTTACGGACGCATCAGGTAGCGTCGGTTTTGGGGCGTACCTGGCAGGTAAATGGTGCGCGGAGGAGTGGCCGGAGGCATGGAAAGCGAGCCCATTAATTAGGAACTTAGCCTTTTTGGAATTTTTCCCAGTTGTGGTGGCGGTGGCGTTATGGGGTCCGGAGTTAGCCAATAAAAGGGTAGTGTTCAATTCGGATAACATTGCGGTGGTACAGGCTATTAATGGTTTATCTGCTTCCTCCTGGCCGGTGGTACAGCTGTTGCGGCAATTGGTCCTCTTGTGCATGTCATGTAATATTGTGTTTCGTGCTCGGCATATTCCGGGACTCGACAATGTTGTTGCTGACGCGCTGTCTCGCTTGCAGTGGGAGCGCTTTCGGGAGGCGGCGCCGGAGGCAGAGGAAGAGGGCCTAGCCTGTCCTGCGGAGATGTGGGAGCTCGGGACGTCCTGCTTGGGGAATACGTAAAGAAGTCTCTGGCGCCTGGGACGTGGTTTTCCTATGTTAAGGTTTGGCAGGTTTGGGAGGATACTATGCAGGAGGTTGGGGCAGGGAGCTCTGAGGATACTCGGCTGGACGTACTGTTATGGATACTATGCCGGTTGTTCGCTAAGCAGGCGTCGCCATCGATGGTGGATAGGCACTTGTCGGCGTTGGCGTTTATGTTTAAGTTTAATGGATGGGTGGATTTCACGAAACATTTTATAGTGAGGCAGGCGGTTCGGGGATTTAGGAAGGGTAAGAAGACGTTTGCAGTTTGCAGTGTTTGCAGTGTTGCAAGGGTTGTTAGGCGCACTGCCTGAGATATGTTTTTCCGGGTTCGAGGTGGCGTTGTTTACGGTGGCCTTTTCGTGGGCCTTTTTTTGGGGGCGTTTCGGATTGGTGAGTTGCTTAGTGCCAACAAGAAAGGGGTTGGCGGGCTTAGGTTGGAGGATGTGACGGTTGGTGGGGACAGGGTGATGATCCGACTGGTTCGATCGAAGACGGACGTTTTCGGGAAAGGTTTCACGGTGACGTTATTTGAACTGCCGGGGTCAGGGTTGTGTCCGGTGGCAAGCGGGAATGGGTTTTTGGTACTCCGCCCAGTAAGGAGCGGATGTTTCTTCATACATGCCGACGGTACGGCGCTGTCGCGGTTCCAATTTGTGCGGGTTTTCCGTTCGGGCTTACAGCGGTTGGGTCTGGAGCCCATGCAGTGTGGTACACATTCATTCCGCATTGGTGCAGCGACCGAAGTGGCTCGCTTGGGCTTAGGGGATGAGCTGATAAAACGGATCGGGAGATGGGAATCGCTTCGATTTCGCTCTTATGTACGACCAGATAGGTTGGTATGAGGTGGGGGTTGGAAGTGGATGTGTTTTGGGGGGTGTATGTGCTGCTTCATCACTGTTATGTTTTCTTTTAGGTTGGACGGTGTGGATAATTGGCCATTCGTATATTCACTGGGCACGGAGGAGGGCCGCAGTTAGAAGAGACGGAACACAACTGGGCTTTCCTGTGGACCGGGTGGCATTATTTTGGTTTGGTTATCGGGAGTTTGATTGGCAGCACATTAGTACGGCACTGTTTCGGAAGGTAGCAGAAGGGGCCTTACCGGATGTGGTGGTAGTTCACGGGGGTGGGAACGATTTAGGCTTGGTTCCCCAGCGTGAACTAGTTAAACGTGTGAAGCAGGATGTGGATAAACTAAGGGGGCTTATCCCTGGCGTAAAGGTGGTATGGTCGGAGATGGTACCTCGTTTATGCTGGAGATACGCCAGGGATGCAAAGGCAGTTTCTCAATGCCGGGGTAAGGTGAACAAGACCATGTCGGTGTTCATTCGTAGGCTAGGATTAGTGGTGGTGCGGCATCGGGAATTGGAGGAACGGTTACCTGGTTATTTTCGGGCAGACGGAGTGCATTTATCTGATGTAGGCTATGACCTTTTTAATCTAGGTTTGCAAGACGGGATAGCACAAGCCCTTTTTCTGTGTGGTGGGGGTCGCACATGTCCTTAAGGGGTCAAGGCAAGTGCTGTGGCGGAAAAGGTCTTGGTTAAACTGGAAGTTTGGTGGGTTAAGAAATTGGTAGGCCAAGGTCTAGGCGAAAGTAGGCCGGAAGTTAAAAGTATGAAGGTAGGTTCGAGCCCATCGGTGGCTACGAACCAAGGGGTGTAGGGGTGTCTGGGTACACCCCTGCAGTTAGACAAATGGAGGTGGGGCCTCTTGGTAGGCCGTTGAGTTACGTGTAAATATTATTGGTTATGTTAATGTTTATTTTGGTAGGGTCATTGTCGGGGGTATGATACAGGAGAGAGCGTAACGAAAGGAGTACTGTTGGCAATGACCCTAAATTGTTAAATTATATATTGATATTAATTAATAAAGCTGTGGACGTTATACTCCAACAGAAAATTTGGTGTCTGTGTGTTATTAAGGTTATGGTTGGCACATGCCGAATAACGACTGTGCAATAATGTCAAGAGAAGCCACTCGCACACAACCATCACAGAGGTATGGACCCTGGACATGTACATCCAGACATGCAACAAGATGTGCATTGAGTTAAACCAGCAATCTTGCTAACACTCATTTCCCCAGATACAGAACAATAAAAATATATAAATAAATAAAAATAAAAAAAATAAAAAATTATCTTGATAGTTTAAACCCCTAGTTAGTTTTAACTCCTGGTTTTCTAACTCCTACTTGAGAAAGTCTACTTAATAGAGTCTGCTTCCAAATAATGTAATGTCATTTTCTAATGGGAATCCACTGGTTTCCTTTACCTGCCTCTACAATGTGTGATGGGAGTAGGGTGTGTGATGGGAGTAGGGTGTGTCTGTCTGTCTCACAGACACATTACTGGGAGTGTTATTGCTGTGGAGCTCTGTTATACACTCAGACACAACAACAAAACAGAGCTCTAGAAAAGATGGAAATTAGGATAGAAAAGAGAAACATAGGGACACTTGGGAGGCGTGTAATTGATATGGATGGAGGGAAGTGTATAATCGCTGCCTTAGCTCCTGCTTAGTGTTAAACAGGGCCAGGGGACTCCAGTCACAATTACCAATTCAAAGAGATAAAATTGTTACAAGTACCTACATTGTCCATTTTAGACCACTTTGGGGCCAATGTCTAATTCCCATTACAGCAGGAATAGCCCTAGATGTTCCCTAATGTCGTAGCATATTATTCCAGAGATGTTTACATCCTCTCATTGTGAATGACCCAACCTGTATCACACCAGACTTAAAAACAAAAACAAAAATATTGGAAGAGATGGTTTTTTTTATTGGTTTTATAATAAGTTTATTCATACAGATATTAAAAAAAATCCTGCTATTGTTAGGTTTATAATACACATGGCAGGTCTTTCCCACGGGCTCCTCCCTGTCTGTCTCTAAACCTTGCACGTCTCTTTCGGTGTGCCCTGCATGTCTCTAAAGCAAGGCGTCCAGCGCGGCATTGTAGGACAGGTAAATCAGCCGGACAATAGTGTAATCACAGCTGTGACATCATTGTTAGATTATAAATTAAAGCCACATATTCTGCAGATTCCAGATTATTAATGTACAAGTCTACAAACTCAGCACTCTCAGCCAGCAGCTGGCTGTAATGGGCCGTGCTGTCCGAAAACAATCTGAGCTTTCCAACCCCTCAGTGCAACGTGGGGATCACGTGGTCTGTTAATTTTGATTGGTCAGGTCACCCCATGTTCCTCGTACTTTTCCTTTCTCTATCCACCTCTCTCAATGGTTGACGTTTTATCTTATATTCTCTTCTCCCTCCCTGCCCAAAACTTTCCAATGGCGTTCGGATTCCCCTTTCGTCATCTGCTGCGGAACTCCACGAAAATAGAATCTATACTTAACTAAGCAATGGAATCATCCAGTTACACCGAAAATACAAATCAATCCCGACAGTGTCATTGACGTCGTCCAATGGCTGCTGGGGGCTCAGAGTCAGAGTTATATCATTAGTTAGGAAATCATGTTTATTCAAAAACATTAGTCAGATACAGAGTAATTACAGAACGCTGCACGAGGAGGGAAATATCCCCTAAGCCAGTCTAGAGGTACACAGATATCTTCCATTATGACCAATTCTTTGTCTTTTACCCCATTTGTCAACTAATCGAAATAGCCGTCCCCATGACAGCATCTCTCGGTACAACAGGTGGCCATGTCTAACGCAGCAGTTCGTGCCACTCTGACCCATGAGCGTTAGGAGATGATTGGAATAAACCAGTCCTCAAGTAATGGACTGATCAAGGAGATCAATAAAATACAAGAAAACAAAAAAACAAAAAATGAAACCCCAAAAGAGCACGAGAACACAACCCGATGCTTCTAGAACAAAGGGTTATGGGGGATGGAGAAAATACAAGGCAAAACAATTACGGAGATGAATTGATATTCTATCGTAAAGGATTCTGGGAATGGGTAAGTGGCAGGGCAAAGGATTCTGGGAGTGGATCTGTCACCGTGCAAATTATCTGCCACTGTGTGCACAAAGGATCCTGGGATCAACACAGTCTAACCGAGATACACATGGCGAAGGACCAAGGCTTTCTCAGACGCTGACTGCCCGGGGAGGTTCGACCTCTGCTTCATTCTGGATAGCTGTGGGGGAATCGGCCATGCTGCCAAATGAAGGAGAGGGTCGAAGGAGAGGGGTCCGCTCATTATCGTTTTCCTCTACGTTGTCACCATCTCCAGGTTCCACCCCACCGCTCTCAGAGTCAGAGTCGTCCTCCGATCGCAGGACACGATGTTTGCACACAGGACAGCTCTTCTTAGTCTTGGTCAGCCAGGGGTCAACACACATGCAATGGTACGCTGGAAAGAAAGGGGCGTGTGTTAATACAAACATTAACACTTCCTTCTCATTAACAGAAGGGTGCTGATTGGCGGGAAGTAACTTACCATGGGAACATGGCAGCACACGCAGTTTGTCGCCCTCCTCGTATTCCTCCAGACAGATGGCACAGACATCATATTCATCACCTGAGAGACATAAAAAAAATGATTCCGCAATTACCATTATCACTATTATCTCTGTGTCCTATACACGTAACATGCGTTAAAAAACATTGCCTCAGGATATACAGATACAGGATATACAGTTGTGATGCAAAGTTTGCATACCCATGGAGAATTTGTAATATATGGACCATCTTTAAAGAAAACATGAGTGAGCAGGCAACACACATTACTTTTCATTACTTTTACAGTTCATATTCAACTGTAGGTTATTACAGAATGGCACAATCATAAAACAAAACATGGCAACAAAGAAAAAAATTAAATGGCCCCTGTTCTAAAGTCTGCATACCCTTAGTTTTTAATACTGTGTATTGCCCCCTTTAGCATCAATGACGGCGTGCAGTCTTTTATAATAGTTGTCTATGAGGCCCCTAATTCTTGCAGGTGGTATAGCTGCCCATTCATCTTGGCAAAATGCCTCCAGGTCATACAAAGTCTTTGGTCGTCTTGCATGAACCGCACGTTTGAGATCTTCCTAGAGTGACTCCATGATATTAAGGTCAGGAGACTGATGGCCACTCCAGAACCTTCACCTTTTTCTGCTGTAACCACTGGAGGGTCAACTTGGCCTTGTGCTTAGGGTCATTGTCATGCTGGAAAAATCAAAGAGCGTCCCATGCGCAGCCTTCGTGCAGAAGAATGCAAATTGTCTGCCAGTATTTTCTGATAACATGCTGCATTCATCTTGCCATCAATTTTCACAATATTCCAATATTACACTATATAACCCCAATATATTAATTCTTCCCATCCAAGATGTTTCTATATTTCTCCAGTTCTGTAACAAATGGTTAGTATGACGAAGAAGTGACAGAAAATTGATTTGTCTAATACTATTTAAATCTCTTGATAATTTTATTGCTAAGTAGGGCATATCTTTTTTCATCCAAGTGAAATTATATTTGGATCTTTTATCTTGAATTAAACGATTATCTGCATTAAGATCCAAGATCCTGCTTTTCCTACAGAGCACCGCAATTATGGAGTAACCTCAGGGACACATTCAAATTTTCATTCAATCTAAAATATCTTTTAAGAGATCTATTGCAATATGCCTCAGCACAGAATGCACCTGTCATGGTTGGATATATTTATTACCTGCTATGTATTAAATGTATATATATGTGTATGCATTTATATATATATATTGTTTGTATATGGTATTTTTTGTAATATTGTATCAATGCATTGTTTTGTGGACCCAGGACATACTTGAAAACGAGAGAAATCTCAATGTATCTTTCCTGGGAAAAATATTTATAAATAAATCATTTTCATCACCCCCTGTGTACCTCCCCCATGGCCTCCTCTCGACAACCGATTGATTCTCATACATATAGCTCAATAACAAACATTTGCACACATTAAACAGAAAAACAGAAAATTGCTGTGACCTTCCAACTACATAGTTGGACTCACCCCTTCGTGTTATATTCATTAGAACACGGTTCCTCCTTTAGACTTCAGGATTTCAATGTAGAAGGAACTGCAATACTTCCGCTAACTTCAAATTTGCAGAGTAAATTATTTAAAGGACCACTATAGTGCCAGGAAAACAAACACTCATTTTCCTGGCACTTTAGTGCCCTGAGGGTGCCACTCCCGTGGTGCTGAGGGGGGAGGAAGGGGTTAAACTTACCTCTTTCTCCAGCACTGGGCTCCCTCGGCGCTGGGACTCTCCTCCCTCATTGGCTGAATGCGCATTCAGACAGTATATAGGAAAGCATTCATAATGCTTTCCTATGGACGCTGGCGTCTTCTCACTGTGAAAATCACAGTGAGAAGCGCGGAAGCGCCTCTAGCGGCTGTCAATGAGACAGCCACTCGAGGCTGGATTAACCCTATTATAAACATAGCAGTTTCTTTGAAACTGCTATGTTTATAGAAGAAAGGGTTAACCCTAGCTGGACCTGGCACCCAGACCACTTCATTAAGCTGAAGTGGTCTGGGTGCCTATAGTGGTCCTTTAAGTTTATTAATCCTTTTTTCAGATTATCTCCCACTCAATAAAGGACTCCGCTTTCACGTATATCTCAATCCCAGATTTACAATATTTGGCTCACAGATTCAATTACTTAAAGTTTAGGCTCATAATTTTGAAGGGGAAAAAAAACAACCTTTTTTTTTTTGCTGTAACTTCTCAGATAGCTTCAGGTTCCCAAATAATAGTGCGTTCCATTGAAACTTGAAATCTTTGTTAGTAGTTATAAACCAGCAAGGTTCAGCCAGAATCCCTTTTATGGGGTATAACTTTCACTTTAGAAATGATTTTGCATTGTAACTTCAAAACTTCATATAAATAAGTTCCATCAGCTCTGCATATTCAGTTCATGTTCAGAGTTAGCAACTCCCTCACCTGTCTTCCACACAGTGGGGATTAAGTCAAACAGATCTCCAGCGGGTATTCAAAATCTCACCACTGACTTTCACCATGTTCTTTGACACTGTGATTGTTGCCCGCAATCTTGTCTGCTCGCTGTTCCGGATTTCTGATATTTTGGAGTTATCGAAAACTCAGTTGGACCGCCAAACAGGGTGTGTGGCCCCCTCCTCTCCGCTGGAGCACGTTCGTGAAGGTACACACGCTTTCAACATCACGCCCCCGTGATTCGCACCTGCTCTTATTTTATTTTCATTATTTATGTTCTCGACTACCCCAAATGTAAAGTGTGACAAAATGCCTGAGGATTGCTGTTGGGGTACCTCAAGCCTGTTTGTACTAGTCTTATGCATTGCAAAAATAAAAAATAAAAAAGTTGAAATCACTGAAATTCCAATGCACCCGAAGGACCACTTGGTCTCATGTAGGACTTCTGGAGAGCTTGAAACAACTTCCACAGAGCCACAATCTGCCACTGCCCTTTCATCGAGAGGGAACTTCCATAGAAGCTCACTTTGTTCTCTGGCATGTTGAAGACATGGATAAGATGGCAGTGCAGAGGAGTGAGGTTCAGGTAAGTATATCTAACTTCCCTCAATTCCTTAGGTTACCCTCAAAGTGGACATGACTCCTTGAAGACCCAAAAACTCTTTCAAACTCTGACCCTTTAAACTATGAGGGGAATTGATTCAGTAAAGATGAATTTTATAAAATGCTAATAGTAAACTAGTCTGTGTGGCTAGATGGAATGAACTCAAGAATATAGGGGCCAAGATTGTACTTACCTGGCCAAATACCTACTGGCTGCCTGACATCACTCCCCCTCACTGACTGAGGAGAGGACGGTCAGTACGGGGGAACATTGTTAGCATTGGGGGGGGGGGGGGGGGGGAGGGGGAGGGTTTGCTGCCATTGGCTGTCTGGCTCCAGTATGCTGTGCATACTGTCCAATACGCACAGAACCAACATCCCAATCACAATGCCGGAGGTGGAGGTACGCCTAGAGTAGCAAAGGGATTAACTGCTGTGTTTGTAGCGTTTCGTAGAAAACGCGCTGTACATGCATTCTGCAGGCACCATGACCACTTCTCATCACATAAGTGGATGTACAAGACGAGGGGAAAATAGTGGAACTTGTGGCTCTTCATGACTCATAAGACCTCACCCAAAATAATGAGTCTCGTCAGAAAAACAGGAATGCAGCCAAAAAAATAGGCCAAGATACATAATGCACATCAAGAAAGATTAAAACCTTGAATACGTCAACTGGGAACAACGAAACGATGGGGCACACAAAAAGTACATATATTAAATGATTTATAGGCAGGACATGACATCTAAACTTATTTATTTATAGGGAACTTACAGGGAACAATCTATGTAACAATAGAGTTGTACATACATGGAAAAGGTTTCCAGTAGAGGTGGTAAAGCGATTACAATGGAATTGTTAAAGATATCTTACAATAGACTCGCTGCCACCATAAACACTTACATTGAGAATGGAAGGTTACTTATACTGCGTAGAATGTTTATCTCCACCTGGTGGTAGAATATGGGAATTGCACTCGGTGTTAGTTATCATCATCTATCATTTTTATCCTGTAATCCATGAACCAGTTCAGTAGCCCTTCTCGGAACTCTTTCCAAATTATCAATATCCTTCTGGAGATACGGTCCCCAGTAATTATCCTTATTACGCCATTATTATTGGTATTTATATTGCGCAGCTTTATAATATTATAAAAGGGATACATTTAACAAATAAACTACAGGTGGCGAGAAAGATACTTGCCTTGTAGTTTGGGGATGGGCTACAGAGGTAAATAGGGCATGACCCTTGGATACAAATATGCCAACAGACTAATGAGGTTGGGTACCTCCTAAAATCAAGGAGAAAAACCAACCCCACAAAGATTACCTCCAATTAAATACAATATAGGGTAATAATCTAGAAGAAAGCACATACAGAACTAACTATATAAGGGTGACTGTGCAACCTATAGTGAAGTGCCAAATAGAAGATTAAAAGGGAACGGGCACTTAGTGGTAGTCTGTAAGGCTACGAGATATATATATATATATATATATATATATATATATATATATATATATATAAATAAATAAGAGTAAGCAAGTTGTAGCTAATTGAAAGAAACGCCAAAGGCTGCATAAATACAATTTGAAAGAAACTCCAACTGTATTGATACAATGTAACACGTAACGGTCAGTGATGTCCTTATAAATTAGGTAAAAGTAGATATAGTAGGAGAAATTGAATTGGATATTAAATATATATGAGTCAGAAATGGAGTAATTCAAATATACATACGGAAAGTCATATCATATTCCCACCTCCTATAACCTCCGATCCAGTGCCTGCACTTTATTTAGTCTACCTCAATACAAAAAGAAAGCAGCCCGATCCTCCTTCTCCTACAGAGCGCCGCAATTGTGGAACGACCTCCCGCACAATTTCAAATTTTCCCCAAGCCTAAATAGAGCCCTCTCTACATATCTCAAAACAGAATGCACGTGTTATGGTTGAATATATATATATATATATATATATATATATATATATATATATATATATATATATATATATATATATATATATATATATATATATAAAACTGGTGATTTGCAAAAAAGCAAAAAACAGAAGAAAAAAACCCTGGTGGCTATCAAAGTAGGGAGAATTATATAAAAATATACAAATACCCCAATTAGGAAGTGCGAAGACTCCTCAATGTCTTCAATATCATAAGTACACAACACAAAAATTGCACAACCTAAAAATACAAAGGGGAGACTGAAAAAATAAACATAGGCATAAAAAGGCAGAGTATAGTTTGTTTTGTTTTGTTTTGTGTTATGGTGGAATATATATTTCCTACCTGTTCTATGTTACATTTTGTATATAGTGTGTATTAATATTGTTTTTGTATTTTATTGTACCCTAATGTAACAATGCAATGTTTTGTGGACCCCGGACATACTTGAAAATGAGAGAAATCTCAATGTATCCTTCCTGGTAAAATATTTTATAAATAAATATTAGTAAGTAGACATTGAACATGGATAGATAGCAGAAGCTGTTAATAAGTAATCACACGTATAAGAACGTGTCCGTAAATATAAACACAGTTCTGATAGACTTAAGGGGACAAGTAGACAAAACGGAGGGAAGAGCGTACAGCTAGATGTAGAATGGGCGAAAAGTGTCCAGTTAAACCCTTATAATAGTCGACTAGACCTCCCCCTGCTGCTTCTCAGAGTTTTGAAATACAAGTGGAACAGAAGTCATGGCACCAATCCAAAGTATAAATATTAAAATCAAAGTACGTGCATCGGCAGCCCGACAAGTGTTGTGACGCGCGTTTCGGCAAAAAAGAACTGCATTTCTCGAGAGCCGAGTAGGTTAGGGGAGGAGGGACCGGGGTTTGAGGCATGAGGAAAGTGCATGGTATGAACAGAAAGAGTAGGGAGGGAAAGAGGGAGCAATGTATATAGCATCAGCAGGAACAGGTAAGCAGAAGGACAGAGAGATTTTAGCAATGACAGAAGCGAAGGTGAAAAAAATAAAAGGCAGAACCTTGTTACGAGAATAAGGATTTTCAATTACAGAGAAGGATATTTTATAGGCAATTAAAGCCATAAGAGAGATTGGAGGAAGAAGGGTTAAACGGCAATCGGTCTGTGTTGGAATTATTCATTAAACTCTGCGTTTACTGATTAAAACGATAAATTATAACTTGTCAAAAATTAAAAGTGTAAAACAACCAAACAGAAACAGCCACTAAGCTCGATTTCACTTCACTACTGAGGCTTAAAATGTGAAATTCACTTTAAATAATTAGGAAATTCTCTCTCACCTTTTTTAAATTTGTGGATGGGGAGTTTCTTTAGCTGTTCCTTAGACAGGCGATTCCTGCGCATCCTCTTTCTGTGCTGCAAACAGCGCACTACCTGCCAAGACAGAGAATATTAATCAATATACAGTTAGCGCTAAACGGCAAAACACAGCAACAACACAACATAATACACTGCGTGCGGGGAGACAGGAGACCTCCTTACACCATAACCTTATAGCTGCAGTTATAATACACTGCGTGCGAAGAGACAGGGGACCTCCTTACACCATAACCTTATAGCTGCAGTTATAATACACTATGTGCGGGGAGACAGGGGACCTCCTTACACCATAACCTTATAGCTGCAGTTATAATACACTGTATGGGGAGACAGGGGACCTCCTTACACCATAACCTTATAGCTGCAGTTATAATACACTGTGTGCGGGGAGACAGGGGACCTCCTTACACCATAACCTTATAGCTGCAGTTATAATACACTGTATGGGGAGACAGGGGACCTCCTTACACCATAACCTTATAGCCGCAGTTATAATACACTGTGTGCGGGGAGACAGGGGACCTCCTTACACCATAACCTTATAGCTGCAGTTATAATACACTGTGTGCGGGGAGACAGGGGACCTCCTTACACCATAACCTTATAGCTGCAGTTATAATACACTGTGTGCGGGGAGACAGGGGCCTCCTTACACCATAACCTTATAGCAGCAGTTATAATACACTGTGTGCAGGGAGACAGGGGACCTCCTTACACCATAACCTTATAGCTGCAGTTATAATACACTGTGTGCGGGGAGACAGGGGACCTCCTTACACCATAACCTTATAGCTGCAGTTATAATACACTATGTGCGGGGAGACAGGGGACCTCCTTACACCATAACCTTATAGCTGCAGTTATAATACACTGTATGGGGAGACAGGGGACCTCCTTACACCATAACCTTATAGCTGCAGTTATAATACACTGTGTGCAGGGAGACAGGGGACCTCCTTACACCATAACCTTATAGCAGCAGTTATAATACACTGTGTGCAGGGAGACAGGGGACCTCCTTACACCATAACCTTATAGCTGCAGTTATAATACACTGTGTGCGGGGAGACAGGGGACCTCCTTACACCATAACCTTATAGCTGCAGTTATAATACACTATGTGCGGGGAGACAGGGGACCTCCTTACACCATAACCTTATAGCCGCAGTTATAATACACTGTGTGCGGGGAGACAGGGGACCTCCTTACACCATAACCTTATAGCTGCAGTTATAATACACTGTGTGCGGGGAGACAGGGGACCTCCTTACACCATAACCTTATAGCTGCAGTTATAATACACTGTGTGCGGGGAGACAGGGGCCTCCTTACACCATAACCTTATAGCTCCAGTTATAATACACTGTGTGTGGGGAGACAGGGACCTCCTTACACCATAACCTTATAGCTGCAGTTATAATACACTGTGTGCGGGGAGACAGGGGACCTCCTTACACCATAACCTTATAGCTCCAGTTATAATACACTGTGTGTGGGGAGACAGGGACCTCCTTACACCATAACCTTATAGCTGCAGTTATAATACACTGTGTGCAGGGAGACAGGGGACCTCCTTACACCATAACCTTATAGCAGCAGTTATAATACACTGTGTGCAGGGAGACAGGGGACCTCCTTACAACATTACCTTATAGCTGCAGTTATAATAAACTGTGTGCGGGGAGACAGGGGACCTCCTTACACCATAACCGTAGAGCTGCAGTTATAATACACTGTGTGCAGGGAGACAGGGGACCTCCTTACAACATTACCTTATAGCTGCAGTTATAATACACTGTGTGCAGGGAGACAGGGGACCTCCTCACACCATAACCTTATAGCTGCAGTTATAATACACTGTGTGCAGGGAGACAGGGGACCTCCTCACACCATAACCTTATAGCTGCAGTTATAATACACTGTGTGCGGTGAGACAGGACCTCCTTACACCATAACCTTATAGCTGCAGTTATAATACACTGTGTGCGGGGAGACAGGGGACCTCCTTACACCATAACCTTATAGCTGCAGTTATAATACACTGTGTGCAGGGAGACAGGGGACCTCCTTACACCATAACCTTATAGCTGCAGTTATAATACACTGTGTGCAGGGAGACAGGGGACCTCCTTACACCATAACCTTATAGCAGCAGTTATAATACACTGTGTGCAGGGAGACAGGGGACCTCCTTACACCATAACCTTATAGCTGCAGTTATAATACACTGTGTGCGGGGAGACAGGGGACCTCCTTACACCATAACCTTATAGCTGCAGTTATAATACACTATGTGCGGGGAGACAGGGGACCTCCTTACACCATAACCTTATAGCTGCAGTTATAATACACTGTATGGGGAGACAGGGGACCTCCTTACACCATAACCTTATAGCCGCAGTTATAATACACTGTGTGCGGGGAGACAGGGGACCTCCTTACACCATAACCTTATAGCTGCAGTTATAATACACTGTGTGCGGGGAGACAGGGGACCTCCTTACACCATAACCTTATAGCTGCAGTTATAATACACTGTGTGCGGGGAGACAGGGGCCTCCTTACACCATAACCTTATAGCTCCAGTTATAATACACTGTGTGTGGGGAGACAGGGACCTCCTTACACCATAACCTTATAGCTGCAGTTATAATACACTGTGTGCGGGGAGACAGGGGACCTCCTTACACCATAACCTTATAGCTGCAGTTATAATACACTGTGTGCGGGGAGACAGGGGACCTCCTTACACCATAACCTTATAGCTGCAGTTATAATACACTATGTGCGGGGAGACAGGGGACCTCCTTACACCATAACCTTATAGCTGCAGTTATAATACACTGTATGGGGAGACAGGGGACCTCCTTACACCATAACCTTATAGCCGCAGTTATAATACACTGTGTGCGGGGAGACAGGGGACCTCCTTACACCATAACCTTATAGCTGCAGTTATAATACACTGTGTGCGGGGAGACAGGGGACCTCCTTACACCATAACCTTATAGCTGCAGTTATAATACACTGTGTGCGGGGAGACAGGGGCCTCCTTACACCATAACCTTATAGCTCCAGTTCTAATACACTGTGTGTGGGGAGACAGGGACCTCCTTACACCATAACCTTATAGCTGCAGTTATAATACACTGTGTGCGGGGAGACAGGGGACCTCCTTACACCATAACCTTATAGCTCCAGTTATAATACACTGTGTGTGGGGAGACAGGGACCTCCTTACACCATAACCTTATAGCTGCAGTTATAATACACTGTGTGCGGGGAGACAGGGGACCTCCTTACACCATAACCTTATAGCTCCAGTTATAATACACTGTGTGTGGGGAGACAGGGACCTCCTTACACCATAACCTTATAGCTGCAGTTATAATACACTGTGTGCAGGGAGACAGGGGACCTCCTTACACCATAACCTTATAGCAGCAGTTATAATACACTGTGTGCAGGGAGACAGGGGACCTCCTTACAACATTACCTTATAGCTGCAGTTATAATAAACTGTGTGCGGGGAGACAGGGGACCTCCTTACACCATAACCGTAGAGCTGCAGTTATAATACACTGTGTGCAGGGAGACAGGGGACCTCCTTACAACATTACCTTATAGCTGCAGTTATAATACACTGTGTGCAGGGAGACAGGGGACCTCCTCACACCATAACCTTATAGCTGCAGTTATAATACACTGTGTGCAGGGAGACAGGGGACCTCCTCACACCATAACCTTATAGCTGCAGTTATAATACACTGTGTGCGGTGAGACAGGACCTCCTTACACCATAACCTTATAGCTGCAGTTATAATACACTGTGTGCGGGGAGACAGGGGACCTCCTTACACCATAACCTTATAGCTGCAGTTATAATACACTGTGTGCAGGGAGACAGGGGACCTCCTTACACCATAACCTTATAGCTGCAGTTATAATACACTGTGTGCGGGGAGACAGGGGACCTCCTTACACCATAACCTTATAGCTGCAGTTATAATACACTGTGTGCGGGGAGACAGGGGACCTCCTTACACCATAACCTTATAGCTGCAGTTATAATACACTGTGTGCGGGGAGACATGGGTCTGCAGTTTCTATTGATATGTTAACAGGAAAAGCTAGGTTGGAATGAACCCTGTAGCGAAAGCCACTTTGCCACTGTGTTTTGGAGGGGGCTGCTTGCCCGCCTCTTACCCTGTGACTACGGTCCCTGGGCGATTTGGCCCTTTATGCACGGTATTTGGGCATACTGTGGGTTATTGGGCTGCCCCTGGATTATGGGCCCTCTCATCAGCCCATACGAAACTTAAACCCCATGGCGTTTGAACTGTGTTTGTGGCATCTGAGCGCTGTTTGGATATGTTGAGCGCTCAGATCCAAGCCATCTGGGGATGGGTTGAATGTGGGGGTTCTGTTTAGTATAACAGGAGTTCTGTATTTTTATGTCTTTTGGTGGTTGCTGGTAACATGTGCTTAATGGAGGCTGTGTTTGTCCCTGGATATAATTAAATCAGCTTCTCCATTGTCTCCAGGATAGAGGATTCTGGGGAACTAGTTTGAGCTTCTAAAAACCATGCTTCCAGAAGGTCAAATGCACATTTGTACTAACTTTTGAACCCCTGGTCCAATTCGTATGATTTTTGAGTATGTTGTTCCCCTGAATGGATTGATTGTGAATATGTATTTTTATGCGAATGTGATGTATATTTTGGGAGTTATGAATGTTGTGTAAAAACTGTATTTTCCCTACCTATGATAATTGTATTTTCCTGTGTGTACAGATAATTAGTTTACAGGTAGAGGGGAGGGCTATGTGTGGGATGTAACTATTGTGTGATTGGTTAATGTACGTTACTGTGTGTGTCCCTCCCCTTCATGGGAGCACCTAATAAAAAGGGCTGCAAGCTAGCAGCCAGAGAGTTCTATTTTTACCCTCAACTTGAGTCCTGTCTCTTATTGGGGGAATCTGCTACAAGGGATTGCTATGCTAGGCATATTCCCTTGCTATAATCACTGAGCTCTTGTAAGAGCTTGTTCCTGCTTCGTTCTGAAGGGAGATAGCTGCAGCCTGCGGTGCTTATGGTGTCTGGTGGAGTGCTTGGAGTCCTCTGGAAGCGCTAGGAGCATCTTTCAACGGAGGTACCCAGTCGGGGTGGATCCGTTACAAACCCCACATGCAATGTATAAACAACATATACAAGATAAATAAACAAAAACAATTAGCAATACATTTTTTCACTTCTCAACTTCCTGTAGATTTGCAGCATCTGCTGTGAGCTCTGACTATACCCCAAAGTAGTAATATAAAGATTCAGCCAATAGGTTAAACATTTCCGAATGAAAGAGCTGAACATATATCTCAGGAATGAAACTAGTTCACAAAATAGATATTAAAGTGCAGCCAAAACTTAAAGACACATAGAAACAGACATAGACACGACTTTATTCTGTTGTAACAACCCCCTACCATGTTGCCTGGGAACCTCTACCCTTTGTTTGTTTTTGCCATCATCCACATTGCCTGTACCGAAGAACAAAGACTGTGTCTGGCCCTTTAACTGTTTTGTGCAAAGGATTGGTACGTTTGATATGGCACTTCGGATACAGCCGAAGTGCTGAAGTAGTCGAAGTGGCCGCCTTTAGACAATCGAACATGTGGCGGCCATTTTAATCCAGTCAAACGCGGTCAGCGGTGTGTCCTGTCAAAACCCTGGAACGGAAATCGGCCACACATTTGAATGAACACCGCTGACCTGTACCTCTCCCTACCCTTCGACACTGCGGCTGGAGACTAAGTCCCGTTCGAAGATTCGAATGCATGTTCGAATTGGACTTTGTCATTTTGGTGTAAAATACCATTCTGTCCGGTAAGCTGACCGGCAAAGCCAACAAAGCCTTTCGGGCTCTTACCCCAGAGGATATACAACAATACCAGCTGGTTAAGGATGCACTTCTCACCAGGTATGCCGTGACCCCAGAGACTTACTGTCGCCGCTTCCGGGAGTCCAAGAAAAGGGCTGTGGACTCCCACATGGAATGGGCTTGCCGGCTACAACGAGTGGCATCCTACTGGGTCAAAGGTTGCCACGCCAAAACTGGGGAGGAAGTGTTACAGCTGTTCCTGATTGAGCATTTTTTCCAGGACTTATATGCCAATGTACAGGATTGGGTACGAGACCGCCGTCCCCTCACCTTAAACGATGCTGCTCGCTTGGCGGATGAGTACGCTGAAACTAGAAAGGTGAGCCAAAGCACTCTCCGACAACCTAACCGCGTGGAGCACCGTACCCCAGCCCCAGTTCCTCACCCAGAATTCCGTGCTCCTGTACCCCCGGGGCCTCCATGCCCCCAGGGGTCCAGCAATTACCCCCGAGATCTATCCAAGACCTATCCAAGTGGAATGCCTGGGCATCTGTATGAGCATCTATACAAGCCGCATCCCCAGACAGGGCCGGACTGGCCCACCGGGATACCGGGAAATTTCCCGGTGGGCCGTCGGCACCTGGGTCTGGGCAGACACCTGGGTCTGCTGGCGGCCGCTGGGGGAGGTCTGCTGGCGGCCGCTGGGGGAGGTCTGCTGGCGGCCGCTGGGGAAGGTCTGCTGGCGGCCGCTGGGGAAGGTCTGCTGGCGGCCGCTGGGGAAGGTCTGCTGGCGGCCGCTGGGGAAGGTCTGCTGGCGGCCGCTGGGGAAGGTCTGCTGGCGGCCGCTGGGGAAGGTCTGCTGGCGGCCGCTGGGGAAGGTCTGCTGGCGGCCGCTGGGGAAGGTCTGCTGGCGGCCGCTGGGGAAGGTCTGCTGGCGGCCGCTGGGGAAGGTCTGCTGGCGGCCGCTGGGGAAGGTCTGCTGGCGGCCGCTGGGGAAGGTCTGCTGGCGGCCGCTGGGGAAGGTCTGCTGGCGGCCGCTGGGGAAGGTCTGCTGGCGGCCGCTGGGGAAGGTCTGCTGCTGAATGAGACCGGTGCCGGAATATGACGTAATATTCCGGCCCCGGTCTCATTCAGCTGCACGCTGGGGGAGCAGAGCCAGCGCAGCTCCCCTAGCGGCCGCCAGCAGACCTTCCCCAGCGGCCGCCAGCAGACCTTCCCCAGCGGCCGCCAGCAGACCTCCCCCAGCGGCCGCCAGCAGACCTCCCCCAGCGGCCGCCAGCAGACCTCCCCCAGCGGCCGCCAGCAGACCTCCCCCAGCGGCCGCCAGCAGACCTCCCCCAGCGGCCGCCAGCACAGGTGCCCCTGCCCCAGCAGCCTCCTGCACTGCACGACCCCCTGGCAGGTAGGAGTAATGTGTGTCAGTGTGAGTTTGTCTGTGTGTCATGGTGTCTGTCTGTGTGTATGTCTGTCTGTCTGTGTCATGGGGTGTGTGTCATGGTATATGTGTGTGTGTCATGGTGTGTCTGTATGGTGTGTGTCTGTCTGTCTGTCTGTCATGTGGTGTGTGTCTGTCTGTGTCATGGTCTGTCATGGTGTATGTCTGTCATGGGGTGTGTATCTTTCATGGTATATGTGTGTTTCTGTGTCTGTCATGGTGTACATGTGTGTTTAAAAATAGTGTTTTTGCTCACCTTTTTTTTTTTCCCCACACAGCGAGCTGGTCTCCCCTCGACTGGCCTTGCCTCTATGGCTGAGATCATCAAGCTTGATGATCTCAGCCAATCCAATGCTTTGCCATTGGATTGGCTGCAAAACGGTACACCAATCAGCCTCTCCTCATAGAGATGCATTGAATCAATGTATCTCTATGAGGAACGTTCAGCACCTACAGAGTGTGGAGGCCCTGAATGTAGGTGCACTGACACAGGAAGCACCTCTAGTGACCGTCTGAGTGACTGTCACTAGCGGTGTCACTTTGAAGCAATGTAAACACTGCCTTTTCTCTGAAAAGTCAGTGTTTACATTGAAAAGCCTGTAGGGACATGCATATATATATATATTACTCAATCATCTGTCATGGCAAGACATAGCCTTACATGTTACACGCGACAATATATGGCGCAGTGACTTATGGGGCTGGCATACATTTTTTTATCCAGGGCTGCTTTGTATCCCCAGTCTGGCCCTGTCCCCAGACAACCGTCAGCATCACTGCCAAGACGTACGAGTGAATGGCCAGATAGCCCAAGACCTGAGGGACACAGGTGCTACCATCATCCTGATGCAAAGGCATTTAGTTAAACCAGAACACCTGTCCAATCGCACTGTCGCTGTACGTGTTGCTGGAGGAGCTGTCTTTCGCCTCCCCACTGCCTGAGTGCACCTGGACTGGGGAGTCGGATCAGGGAAAACGACTGTGGGTATCATGGACAACTTGCCTGCAGAAGTCGTGTTGGGCAATGATATTGGCCCTCTGGCTTCTGCCTACTTACCCAGTAACACTGCTGCTGCTTGCCCAGTGACCACTCGATCACAGACCCGTGTCGCAGAGGACCCTACACCAGGACGGGAGACCCAGGTAAAAACCTCACCGACCCTTGCCCCGACCGTAGTTAATAGACCCTTAGCTTTGGATACACCAGAGAAGTTTGGGAGGGAAACTAGAGAGAACCCATCCCTCAAAAAGTACCGGGAGAAAGCCGAGAGTGGGGGGGATGAGCATGAATGTTTTTTATGAGATAATGACAGACTGTATAGGTTGACGGAAGGTAGGAGGAGATGCTGTGCCCCTTCGCAGAAGCGCCAACTAGTGGTACCCAGAAAGTACCAGTTGGAGCTTCTCCGAATCGGACAGGATATTCCCTTGGCAGGACACCTGGGTGGTAACCGTACAACCTACAGGATCACCCAGACCTTCTTTTGGCCGGGATGTGCGACGTTACTGCAGCACGTGTGACGTTTGCCAGTGAGTAGGGAAAAGAGGGGACCACCCTAAGGCCCGACTGTCACCCATGCCAGTGACCGAGGAACCTTTTAGCAGGGTGGCAGTCGATCTAGTGGGCCCCCTACCCAACCCCAGTCCATCGGGTCAGAAATATATTCTTACCGTGGTGGACTATGCTACCCGCTACCCGTAAGCCGTCGCTCTGACGAATATCCAGGCCAATACTGTCGCCAGTGCCTTGGTCGGGATATTTACCAGAGTGAGGTACCCACAGGAAATACTGTCTGACAGGGGGACTCAGTTTACCGCAGACCTCACCCAACAATTATGGAAGGTCTGCGGTATCAAACCCCTACTCAGCTCACCTTACCACCCCTAGACTAACTGTCTCTGTGAGCGGTTTAATGGTACCATGAACCAGTTACTGCGGACCTTTACAGACGAGTACAGAGACTGGGAGCGATTTCTGCCGCACCTCTTGTTCGCATATCGAGAGGTGCACCAGGAATCCACTGGGTTCTCCCCTTTCGAACTGCTCTATGGAAGAAGGGTCAGAGGACCCCCTCAACCTCATTTGGGAGCACTGGGAGGGGGGAGATGGAACATGAGGGTGTCCCCATTGTGCCATACGTTCTGGAGATGCGGGACCGCATAGAGCAATTGGCCCGGATGGCACGAGACCATCTCCATGCGGCCAAGGGTCGACAGAAACGATGGTACAACCGGGGTGCCCGACAGCGATCGTTCCAGGTGGGACAGAAGGTCCTGGTGCTTAGACCAGTCAAAGGGAATAAGCTCCAGGCCTCCTGGCAGGGCCCTTACAAGGTGGTGGCGCAAATCTGCGACACCACCTATGATTGCCAGCAATAAGGATGAAAGGATTCAGAAATCCTTCCATGTTAACCTCTTGAAGGAGTATCAGGAGAGGCCGGAAGATATTGCGGCCATATGTATCCCCGCTACAGACGACCCTGACAGTCTGCCTATCCCAGATTTCCTAGCTAGCCCAGTAGCCTACTCAGTACCGTCCAACTAGGGGAGCGCTTAAATCCCGCAGAAAAGGGCCAACTTAGGCAGCTGCTAACGGAAAAAGAATCAACTTTCTCCCAAGAACCAGGGTACACCACACTAGCGACCCACCATGTTGAGACCCTGGGACAAGCACCCCTTAGACATCCCCCCTACCGAATCCCCAAGGCAGTTAAGGAAGACATGAGAAAAGAGATACAGGAGATGCTTCAGTTAGGGGTTATCCCCTGGGCTTCTCCAGTCGTTTTAGTCCCCAAGAAGGACGGAGCCACCCAGTTCTGTTTTGACTATAGACGCCTCAATGACCGTACAGTGACTGACGCTTATCCAATGCCCCTAGTGGATGAGCTATTAGATCGCATTGCCAGGGGACGCTATCTGACCACTATCGATTTATGTAAGGGATACTGGCAGATTCCCCTGACCAAGGAGGCTATTCCCAAGTCAGCGTTCACCCAGTTTGGCCTATACCAATTTAAGGTCATGCCATTCGGGATGAAGAATGCCCCAGCCACGTTCCAACGCTTGGTGGATAGGCTCCTTGATGGCTTCCAGGGCTTTGCTTCTGCATACCTGGTTGACATTGCGATCTATAGTGAGACATGGGGGGAGCATTTGAAGCATGTAGAGGCCATACTGGACCAGATTCGGGCCGCAGGCCTAACTCTGAAGCTGGAAAAGTGCCACTTTGGCATGGCCGAAGTCCAGTACTTGGGACACCGGGTGGGGTGTGGGAAGCAACATCCCGAGCCAGCCAAGGTAGAGGCCGTTGCTAACTGGCCCACCCCCCCACACCAAGACCCAGGTACTGGCCTTCCTAGGGAAAGCTGGGTATTACAGGAAATTCACCCCTGACTATAGCACCATTGCTAGACCCCTGACAGACCTAACTAAAAAGAACCTGCCTAGAGTAGTCCTGTGGTCTCCCTCTTGCGAAACAGCCTGCCAAGCCTTAAAGAAAGCTCTAATCAACGCTCCTGTACTATCTGCGCCTGTCCCTAACAAACGATTTGTCGTCCATGTATGGACTGGGGGCAGTTCTAAGCCAGATCGGGGAAGATGGAGGAGAACATCCTGTCGCGTACCTGAGTAGAAAATTGTTACCCAGGGAGGTGAGATATGCGGCAGTGGAGAAGGAGTGCCT